>NW_009200785.1:5880-20658 GCF_000690835.1 Fulmarus glacialis
CCTGCTGGCCACGCTATTTCTGATACAGTAACTGTATTGCCTTACATTTTACAAATACAAATTTTGTATTGCCTTACACCATGGGATGACAATACTTGAGTTCTTCTTCGTTGCAATGACAGAGACCCAGGTATTAATTTTACAGGAGTTAATGACTGCTAGGATATATAGTTCCTGCCCAGCTGTTCCCTTTCAGCAATAGGGTAGACCAAAAACTGCATTTCATAAAACGAACTCTACATAGCCCTCAGTTTATATTTTGTCGTAAATACGATGACGTTAGCTAAACAGAGCAATGAAGTTCAAAAATGCAACATGCTTTTACATAAGCCCATAGGATTAGAGTTTCCACTGAGATTTCAGTGAAAACACATTAGAAGTTTAATTACCTGGGTTGTTATGTTGATGGTAGGTGAAAAATAACAATCCAATTCTGCCTGACAAAAATCTCACAGATCAATGATAGTTCAGAGTGCAGGATTTACGTTTGCCTCTTTAGTCTCAACAAAGCGTGAAAAACTATTGTGTCAATAACACAAGATGATTACGTTATCTGCTTCTGAAATTATTAATGTTTGCTGCAGTATGCCTAGTTAAATCAGTCAACACAATCTTTTCACTGAAAGAAATTTGTGTTGCCAAATAAAATCTGGTAATGCACATTGACAAATCATTTTCCCATTTAAGATAATACAATTAAAGTTGATTTCCCATTAAATTCTCCCCCTTTCAGAAATCAGCAAGGAAAGCCCTGCAGGTTCAAACTTTAATTATTTAAATGCTTATAAAATATACAGCTTGTGAGGTCTGGATGAGCAAATAAATTGAGGGAATGCTGAGCCCAGGCATTTCAAAACTCTTAAGCATTTAGAATAATTACTAGTTAAACCTGGAAAGCACTTAGAAAAAGGTAAGAAATGCCAGAGGGAGGTGTCAGAAACAAGGAATCATCATCTAATCTTATTACTTATATATTTCATTTGTTAAAAACTATGGGGAAAAGGCAATTAATGTTACATTTGAGAATGCTGATTCTGTAAGGTAATGAGGAATTCTGTAAGGTAATCAGGAACAAGTTTTTGCTGATGTTAATCCAGAGAGGTCTCATAATGGCTATGAGGTTTTTAGCCAGTTTTAGCGTATCAACATTGGCTTCATGAGCATACACAACGCATGTAAAAATCAGTGCCTGAAAGCACAAATTCTTAGATGCAGTTAGTGAATGTAACTCCTCTGAAGAATGAAGACCTTCATCTGAAATCTGGCGTCCATGCCAAAGTTATTCCTAGGTCAGGATCCAAGTATATGATTGTGTTTTCCTTACCTCTTTCCTACTTGCTATTAAGTCTGATTGTCTTTCTGTCCCTATTGCTTTGCTCTCCACTACAGGCATACCCAAAGCCTGCCTTAGGGCTGCTTGAGTTTGAAACAGATAACTTACACCTTTAGCATGCCTCCACAAGTCTCTCAAACTGATTCCTGAGCAAATAGTCTCCAAAGTTAAAAAAGTTTCTGGCCTTGTCAGCAGTTCTTCATCATATTTTCACTGTGATAGAACTTATTACTGCTGTATAAGAGCTAAAGAAAGGAATTTTAACCTTCCTTTCACAGAAGCAGTAGGTGGAAAAATGTGATAGTGATATATGTAGTGGAATTCAGATAATTTGATAAGAGGGGAAGTCCCTGAATTTTGCTCTTATCACCTAGGAATCAATCAGGTATATAATGCAGCTGTATAAAACATACATTGGGTCTTGATGCTTTAGAGAGAGCATGACACTTGGCTTGGTATCAGAAATGGGATCCCAGCTCTGGAGAGGTACCTGGGCCAAATTTGAGCCAGCTCTAGGCTGAGGTCCAGCCTGACACCCAAGATCTGAGGAGCGAGGCAGGCTGGGCTTCAAAATGCCTCTGTGGAGACGGACAGTTTTGGGTCTGACGGGGGATTCCCAACCCATCATTTCAGGGGAATGCCTATCACCAGCCATCTTTATGTAGTATTCAGACTTCTGTCCACCTGTGATTTGGACTGTCAGTAGGTTTTGCTTTTGGGCCATGGCCCGTGTTTGAACCCAGAATTAAAATTGAGGGATGAAAATTAGGCAGATCGGGGAAAAAAAAAATACAATAAAGTCAGGGCTACCTGCTACCTGAAACCACAAAGCTGTGTGTAGATATACTTCACAGCTTGTGACAGGAGTGGGCTCAAACTGGCATGACATTCAAGCACCTTGTGTTTCTCCTGCTGTGCTGAGGCACCATCGGTACCTGTTGTGTTTGTTAGGGCTTTCTGTGGCAGTGCTGTGTTCCCACTTTGATTACCCATACCGTGGATACTGAAGCAGTCATATAAATAATACATTATAATGAAGTCAGATGAAGGAAGGTACAGAGTCACTATCATTGCATGTAATCAGGGTAAACTAATAGGGATTGTGTAGGAATCTATGAATACCAAATTTTAGTAGTGCAGGCAGATAGAGTAAATTACCCAAGAGATTATCCTAGCTCTGCGCTCTAATATCTATGGATATTGAGTGTCAGCAGAAACAAAACAAACTCAGATGCAACACATGAAAACACAGTTCATTATGTTCAATGCTAGAAAAACAATAGGCTGAAGTCTGCCATCGGTTACGTCAGACCTAGCTCATTAACCATGCTGACATGGTGCACGGGGAAGCAGAAGTGAGGGGCTGGACATCCTTGGTTCTACCCACATGGAAAACCTCTGCAAGAAGGCTACAGGGGCTTATTTCCAGAAATTGTCTCAGCCTCTCCACATTTTTTCTTTTGATGAGAGTTTCCCCTATAAAGAGTAGGGCATGGGAGAAATCTAAGAGCGCTGCAGGCTGTCTGAGACCAGGGAGGTTCCCCAGCCCCAACTGACCCTCTCCAAGTGGGGCTCAGCAGAAAAAGAAGTAGATGAGGAGGCAGGAGGGAGGGCAGGAGGGTGCACAGGGCAAAGGAGGGCAGGCGGGCATGAGATGGGACATATCTGGGAAAACAGAAATAAAAGTCAGGTGGAAGAACCTTTGTGGAAAGATGAGGCAGAGAAAAAGCAAACCACAGCTTAATCCAGGTGAGATGGCACTGAATTTTTTAACTGTATTGTGGTGGTGCATTTTGTCACCCCCCCAACCCCCTTCTCCTGGGCCACTCACTGATCTCAGAAATTCCCACCTCACCCTTGGTGTACTGAGTCTCATGGTTGAGTGCTCCTTAACCATATCAGAAACTCTGCATGGCTGAGGCTGGGAACGTACTCCCACTGCCTGGCCCAGACGCCATCTTACCTGAGTTATTGCTCAGTTGTAACAACACTGAAACCTTCAGAATTTTAGTCACTACTGCCTTGGACTGTGGCCAGGATGGAAATTTACAGGTGACTAAAATCAATCACCTTGTGCACCTATAAATGGTGGTCCTAAGCGAGACCCTTTGAGCTTTCCTGGACCACAGCAGGTTGCACCTAGCATCTCCCCCTGAGTGGAATGCTCCTCAGAGTTTGCAAACCCTCGAGTTTATGATATTCGGAGGACCGTCGTTGGCTAGCACAGGACCTGGGCTGCAATACTCCTCGAGGCTCAACCCTTTGCCTGTTGAGAAATGCCAAGATATTTTACGTGAATATTTCACTGAACTCGAGGGGGATTTTTAACAGGTATATCTTTGTATATTTATCCATCTTTGCATCTGTGTGCATCTGTGTGTGAATTGATGGAAGTACCCGCTAGCAAATACAGTCTGCTAAAATCTTATGATCTATCTTAAGGTTGTGAATGAACATTAGACTGCTGCTAAACACATATAATCCCTCAGACATACACCGTTGACCAAGTCTGGGACTAGGGGTAGATCTAGCTGGGTCTACTCTGAACCTCATGACTCAATGGAAGGGTCTTCTTACCCTTTTTGTATCAGACATAAACCGTTGTCCAAGTCTGAGACTAAGATTGGATCCAGCCGGGTCTTCTCTGAACCTCGTGACTCAATGGGAGGGTCTCCCTTAACCTTTTCCTTCTCGGCGTCTGTATAAGTCATCCCAACTCAATTCTAACCCTGGTTTCAGCTGGGATAGAGTTAATTTTCTTGCTAATAGCTGGTATAGTGCTGTGTTTTGTATTTAGTATGAGAATAATGTTGATAGCACGCTGATGTTTTAGTTGTTGCTAAGTAGTGTTTACACTAGCCAAGGACTTTTCAGCTTCCCATGCTCTTTTCCTTTGTATGCTTCATCCGTGTAGTAAGTGATAGAGTGAACCTTGCCATCGAACTCTGTTAAGTCGCACTTTTACAAATTTCTATTAAAATAACATTCTGCTAAAACCTTCGACAGTGATTCTTTGAGCGGTCTCTAAACCACTCATTTGCAACATGTATTGCTAAGGACATTGCTAGGTCATTCAGCCTACCCTGAGCCCCTGGCTGGACAAGTGCTCAGGAGAAATGGGCAGCCTCACTTACAGGCCTGGAAGTCCAGCGGTGTAAAAAGTAGCCAGCTAGCACCCAGAGAGTTTGACAATGGTGGCTGCACCACGGATTGTCTCATAAATCTCCACCAGACTGTGATGACCATGATGCTGTAGGAAGGTGTTATCATTTACCCCTGAGGTACTTCCATCCAGTGAGAGCAGAGAGGAGCTCTGGTGTCACGAATCATGCTGTCAACAGAGATCAGATCTTTGTAAGACCTCAGGATGACTTGGGAACAGCAGGAAGTCTCTTATTTTCTTTGGCTTTAAAGAAACAGTAACATATGGTTTTTAGCATACATTGCCTCATTCCAATACTCCTGAAGGGTGGGTGAGACTATGGCAGGTTGTTGGGTGTGGAGAGGGACTGTGCAGCATTACTGTTCCTCCTGCATTTTCCCACATCACTGTGAGAAGTTGCTGTAATCTACAGAATAGACCCTGTGGCACAGATCAATGGTGCCTCATGGTGAGGTTCATAATTTGATTTTTGCAAAAGTGTTTTGTATTTCACTCTATAAAAGTGAGATGGTGCTGTGCCTGAATGAGCTCAAGAATTAATGTCATGTCATCTGGAAGATTTATTCTACCTGGCTCTCATAGTCTTTCTTTTAAGTCAAGAAAAAGGTTAGTTCTTGTGGAAGATATTTACCTTGCCAGATTGCAACACATTCCCCTGCGCCATGGCTGCAAAGGCTTCTTAGTATTTAAAAATGACACCTTAGTATAAAAGCTGAATTTTGTTGCTATATTCTCAATTGGCTAAATTGAAAAAACAAACAAACAAAAAAAAGAACTGCAGGCTTACAGTGAAAAGTAGGATGCTCTCATCGGATTTCCACCACTGATACTGAACTCTACTCTTCAGTGTGCTGCATGACTTGTAACAGAAGGCCAACAAGAACAAAGCATCCACCCATATTTATGGGAAATACTATCTGAAAGACACCAGCCTGGTCCCCTATACACTTAAGCACTTTCATTTCACTAGCAAACATTAGCAAACTTACCATGTTTTTGTACACATGAGAAAGTGTTTTGAGTGAAATTCTGACAGCATTGGTATCAATGGAAATATTATAATTTATTTCAGTGGAGCAAGGATTTAATCTCTTGTATTCTGAGGAGATGCTTCTCAGCAAGCCAGAAGTAGCTTCCTGAACTGGCTCCTTTCAGGGGCACCCTTCCACAGAGCAGCCTTCCACAGAAGAAAGACAGTCTTCTCCTGGTAGGTTTTCTTTGTGAAGACGCTGTTAAAGAATAGCTGGATAAATATGTGACATAATTACAGTCCAACTTGTTGCTTGTGTCAGAAAGTTGTGGCAAAAGTAACCATTACTAATTAATAACTGTGGAAATTCATAATGCAACAACTTTCTTAAAGATTACTGCGAGAAGTTTCAGCAAAGCTTGCAGGCTACCTTGTTAACAAACTGTTCATGCAAATAATTCACATAAGCCGGTACATAGCTGTTAAACTGTTAAGTTGTATGTAATCAAGTCTCTGACAGACTGAACTCTGTCCATCTGTTAAGAGGATTCTGTATCCTCATAGAAGAAGTGACGATACAATTGAACCACCCTATTAGTCAATGCTTGCCCTCAAAAATTAGCAATAAGGAGTTTAGTCAGCATCAAAACAGATGTCCATTTGTCTATAAATATAGATGCTATATTTCCAGATATATGTATATCTGAAGAAAATGGGTTGCAAATGAGAAGGGACCTAATGAAAATGGATTTTATTCACCTATCACAACTATTTTGATTTATGCCTACAAAACATTGCTAAATTTGAAGCATGGATTTCTTTTCCCTTCTGCTCTGAGAAAAAGGAAAGCAGGCCCAGGAGATATTCAAAGTTTAAAGATGATTTGAGAAATGAGCAGATACTAATGTTAGAAATGCTTCTGTACCCTTAACTCTGCCCCAACCTTAGTTACCATCTTCGCTCCCACCAGATCCCATAAAAACCACCACTGTGATCTGTTTGGATGATCTAAGCAACATTTTTATTTAAGGTTTAGCCAAGTATATGTACCAAAATAAACCATGTGTATCACATGGTAATTGCATGCAAACAAACAGGGGAAATATGAAGTATTAATGAGGTTCTGTATGTGGGCTTTATCTGAGTGGAAGTGCTCCCAAGAGCCTCTTCCCTGACATTTCACTGGTACCTGATTCCAAGCCTTGCAAAGGCCCTCAATCCCAACCATTTTTTGCCCTCCCATCCCCTTCCTGGCCCTGACCTCTGTGTCTGCTGGGGGTTATTCTGGCATTTCTCTTTCAAGAATTTATAATGACATTTATGCTTCCTAAGACAGGAGTTACACATGTGAAAGCATAGCAATGTGTTTGGAAATGCAAATTTAAAAAAAATGTTAAATACAGAAAACATACATATTATTCTCTAAACATAGTTTCTTTCCTGATTTAATTCTGTGAGAATGGTGATATTTATTACTAAGAACTAACTTGTATTGCACCTGTAATGGACTCTGATTAAGAGACTAGATTCAATTCCTGAAAATTTGTCCCAGCTACTGCTTAGTGTGCCCTACCTCTCAGCCTGGGTGCACCAAGGTACATGAAGAGACAGCTTTTCTTAGCCTCCAGTGGAATTACATATTAATTTAAAACATGTAACCAAGGAAAAATAGTGTTCAATCACCATTAAAATTTAATGTTCTTGCATAAGCATTTCATAACAGTGCCAGGCTGATGATACAGAAGACAAATATTCAAATATGAAAGCCCATATTTGTTCTTCTCTCTCTTGAACAGAAAATGAATATTTAACCTCAAGGTTGGAGGCTCATTATTACTTGATACTCTTCTTTTCATTGCTCTTCATTAAAGTATATATAAGGACACATGTCTATATGTGTACAAACATATAATGTCTGTGTATTTAAAGAGCATTAGGCATAGAGTTGGGGTTTAAAACAGACTTAAGTGACTCAAAAGTCTCCCTCTGATTGCTTTTTGAAAGGACCGTGAGATCTAAGTAATTTAAGTGCTCTGGATAATTTGCTCTTCAGTCCCTTGTTAGAATCAAGCACTGTAAAGCCTGGGGTGGTGGCTGGTGGCATGAGCTCACCCCAAAGCTGGGCTTTGAAGAGCTGCTTCCTGAAGCAAAAGGGGTTTGCCTTGGCTTCTTTTTGGAGTCAGGCTGAGCTATGTCCTTGGTGTTGCATCACTTCCTCTTCTTCAGGGTCTAGAAACTGGACTCGTGTATGTGCAAACACAACTGTCTTGTCATATTGCGTTCTCTGCTGAATATGAAGAGATATGGCTGGGAACTTAGAAAGCTAAATAACTGCTCTGGAAATGGTAGTCCTCCTTTTCTGTGAGGCTGCATTAAACACAGTCTTTCCAAGCAGTTTCCTACTATTACCTCTGTTTTGAGCTTGAGTGGGGTTTTTTGTGGATTTTTTAGCATACTAGTCTCTTGGGACTAGTTCAAAAGAAATCAGCTTTTTTCCATTTTAATTTTTTCTGTAGCATTGAAATCGATTTTTTTTTTTTTTTTTTTAACAGGAATTTCATCAAATGAGTTCCTGACATCACAACAGAGTTCCTGGAGGGAGAGGAGACAGGCACTGCACTCCCGCCAATAGCTTGGGAATGTCGGCATTGTAGGAAACCCATATTCATATTCTGTCTCCTAGTCATCACACAGCTCAAAACAGTAGTTGGCTACTCTCTGGCTCTAGTATCTTGGCTTTGGGGTTAGTTTGGTTTGGCTGTATGATTCTGAAGGTCCCCATTTTACTTTGGATGGGAAAGAAAACAAAGCTTGTGGAGATCTAGGTGTGGAACCACTCTCTTCCTACTCCTCTGTCTTCCTGACAGTGTATCTTTTTGTAGGAAGATGAAGAAGAGCAGCCCACCTTTCCAACCTCCCTGATATACAGGAGAGGGTATTTCAGCTGTGGATCAGCATTTTTCTCCTCCTGAAGGAGAAATATTTTGCCCATGGTTAGGGAGGTATGGAGGAGTTTGCTTTGGGAGATTTGCTTTTACATGAAACTGCTTAGAGCAATGAGTGGACAGACAAAAAGGATTATGTGATGCATTAGAGTAGACTCTTCTGTTCCCCCTTGGGGAACAGCATGATCACAGGGCTGCCCATTCCTGTTCCCTAAATGTGCACATCTGGATCTGTACTGCTCTTCGGAACACCTAATTGCCTGTATACCGCTGTTCTGCCTCTCCTCTGCCAAATTTCAGTTGGGGTCCGACTATCTGTGTATCTCCTGACAGCAAGGCTGGTTCTCGGGGTAATAATGCTGAATGCCCATAGCTGGGACCTGTGGTCTAGAAAACCACCAGATTCCTCACTTACTACTTCATCAAAACTGGAATTTTCAGCAGAAAAAAAAGTCTGTGTATGTCTATCTTAGCTTTAGTTGCACCAATAGATAGGGGAGATTTTCCTTGAAGATACGATTGCTTTAAACATCAGCATGCACTGTGTGCATAATATTAATGAATAAATCTTATTTACTCAGCTATTTTCTTCAGAAAGCAAATATGTGACTTCTGTTTTAATAGGAAAACAACCCTGTGTGCAGAATGTACAAAACACATTATTACTGACAAATACAAATACACAAGACCTCTAATCCTTGTGGCGCAGGACCACAAGGGTTGTAAGACAGCTCCGTTTTCATCTTCACACAGATCTTCAGTGGCACAAATATAAGAAGGGATCCAAGAGAGACAAAGTTAGAAATACATACACAGAATTCTGGATTTATTCTGTGATTCCACCCAGTCAGGTAAACTGAAAGTTAGAAAATATTTTGGTTTATGTTGCCTTGATTGCTGTTCCTTCTTAAAGGAAATAAAAAAAAAAAAAAAAGAAAAAAAAAAGAAAAACAAAAACCCACCAAAAAACACCCCAAAACCAACCCCACAAACAATAGTCAGTATTCTTTATGCAGAATCACTGCATACATGTACAGCTCGATTCTAAATCTGCTCTTTGTCATCTAATAACGTTTCAGTGCTCTGTAGTACCTTCCTCTGGAGCTAGATGAGTAATTTGCCTTTAACTCAGAAGACCTAAAGGTCTCAGTCTAAGATCAGAGGTGCACACTCTGCCAATCACTTCAGAAAGATCTATGATTTCACCAGGAAATTTCAGGTTCAAAGTACTTACAAATCACTTTAAAATTACTCCAGGTGAAATACAACAAACAGGCATGTTTCTAGAGACTTTTTTGACAATTATTACTCCTTATTCACAGACAACCATGAATTCAACCAAAGGGTATCTCCACCTACCTTATAAATTGTTCAGGAAAAAACAAAACAAAAGAAGCAACCCCACAAAAAACCACAACACCAATTCCTCCCTTGTGATTTGCCTCCCCTTCCCCTTTCCTTTTCTCTGAAAGAATACACTTTGCTGTACTTACTGGATGAAGGCCAAAGGGATTCTTCACCAGCATGCTTCTCCATGAGATGCAAAGTGCTCAGGGTGGGGACTCTGAGATGTACAGCCATATAACACAATTGAAATAGCACAATTTATTCAGCTTCTCCTCAAGGTAATGTTGTAGTACTAAACCACCATAATACCATAGTTTTGACACTCAAAAAGGTATCACTGAATTAGTGATTTTCAATCTTTAGTTTGCCTCCAAAAAAATCTCTAGGGAAATTGCAGACTTCTCTATTGTAAATTTAATCTTACTGACTTGGGCTTTTTTTTCTTCATTGTTTCTTAGAAGTAGCTCATGAACTTCTTGGAGCCAAAGAAAATGGTTTACAAATGAAAATCATGGCTGAAAACCAAACACTGGACCTCAGTTCTCAAAGATTACATGCAAAGTATTTTCTGTTTTATTCTCTGAAGTGGTATTGTCATTTCAGCTTTAGCTTCCAATTATTTCCTTTTCAACTGAAATCATTACCATTCTCTTTTTCCTCTATCTCTACCTGGAATGGCCTGCACGTCACCAATCTTTTTCACACCCTTTTTCAAACTGAACCCCTGTAAGGAAGCAAAATACTAGTCTGCAGGTATCACTCCTCTGCTGTCTTATCTGATAGGGTGTAGTAAGACTTCAATATCTTGTGAAACATCAATAGCTTCTAAACTGAGCCCTGTCATGGTGACTCCATTGAATGCAATGCAGAAATGTGAGCTGTGAGGTTTCTCCCTCAGCCCTAGAGGAGGGGGGCGCTTTTACATCCCACAGGAGAATCTCTGAATTTACTGGGTACTCCGGCAGTGCCGTGCCACATGTGCAATGCCCAAGACAGAGTGTGGAAAGACGGTGAAATGTAAAGAACAGTAGGAAACAGCGGCTCAGCTTAAGAGTGACTGCAACGAAAACGTTGAATAGCAGAGACGTACTTATTTCCAGTGGTTAAAAAATGTATAACACTCTAAGTATGTGGAAATCAGTGTTGCTGCATCCAAGGAACTGTAAAATAGAGCATTCAGATGAAATATATAGCTACAAAATGAAGCCAGGGCAGGGCATGAAAAAGTCAAGGCTCTTATTTGAAGGGCAGATTCAGTAGAAAGTGTGTTATGCAGGCTGGAAATTATAAGCAAGTTCCTTTAGGTCAAGACACATAAGGGAGTCACACATGCAGCCTCTCCTCAGCTGAGGGATTCCCACAACGAAACCAGGAACTCCAGGGGACATAAGGTTCAAATTCCTCACCGGACTTGTGATGCATAAACTTCAGACAGTTTGTGTCAGTCTAGCACCTCATCAAAACAGCAAAAGCCATTGGAAAAAAACCTAAAACCTGATAATGATTCTGCTGCTTATGAATGCATGTGTAGTGTATTAAATTTTCATTGGGGAGCTGGAATTTTTTCATTTTGGTGCATCTCATTGTTTTCCAATGAATAACATAATGATTTGCGTAACTGATGAAACAGTGGAGCCTTGCCAGAAGGTTCTATGAGTTTATCTATTTTCATCTGGGAAAACTGCTGTCAGTTCATATTGCAGCTCTCCAGGTTGAAAATGCGTCATTCATCACGGGTGAGATCCTGATCTTGCTTTCCCTGTGCATCAGTTCAGAGCTGTTCCTTTGACTGTGGTGAAGCCACTGTGACACTGTGGTACTTGAAGGAAATTCAGACTCTATCCTCAACAGTTTGCACAGATTTTTGTTTGCCTATCCGTGCATGAACAAAAGCCTGACTTTTTATTTTACCTTTGATTTTTTTTTTAATAGATTAAAAAACTGAGAAGATATTATTGCCACAAGAGTGGTAATTTGATATTTTTCTTGTTGTTGAGCGAATGCACTTGAATATTCACATAGCAAAAAAGCCAGTTCCCCATTCCTTCACTGTGTTTTTGGAAAGTCTAAGGTACTCTTTTTAGCAGTGAACTCCTCTTTACATGTCTAATCCTACATATAGCCAGTAGAGAAGAGATTTCAGCTGGTACTTTTGAGACTAAAAATCTAAATAATTTTTAGGATGTTAGTCAATTACTTAAGGATAGGAAATAATTCTGAACTTCCTCCGTTCCTAAGCTGCAAAACTGAGATCATTATAATTTTTTTGTTCCGCAGCTTTTTGAAGAAGAATCAATCCCTAGCCATCCTCAGAAGCAGGACACCAACACCAATGGACTTAATCTAGTATGGTAAATTTCATGGTTGTCTTCTTTCATGGGGTAAAATGGAAACATGAACAGTGAAGTCCTGCCTGACAAAAAAAATGTGCTTTTTCTTTAGAAAAAAATAGTATTAGAAGAGGTTGGTGCCTCTTTAATATTCATCCAGGGTAAATAAGGAAGATCTGACAACTTCTGGAAAAATTCTGGGCACAGTCAAAGAAATATGACTGCAATCAAAGAATGGAAATAGAAACCTTTAGTTAATTAACGTTCAGTCACCATACTTTACTGAATTAATTAATTAGGTTCAAGACAGTCTGGCATGGCCTAAGGTTGGTTAATATAGGAAACTTCAGCAAGGACCTAGCTTTACTGAGCTATGACATCTCCTAGAGCTTCCTATTGTGAAACCTAGAGAGTGATGTGCTTTCAGTGGAAGCACATCTGCTTTCCTGTTTGCCCTGAAGACGGCTTGCGTTGAAGAGGTATATAACATCCTACTTGACCCCACTGACATTCAGATGCACTGACCACAGCCAGGACTCATTCAGCAATACTTCCCAGGCAACTCTAAGATGAGGACATTTAAAGAGGATTACCTCTTTATCACTGTTGCTTCAAAGACAAATAAAACCTGGCTTGTGCCATTGCAATTAAGTTGTATCAAACAGGTGGAATTTGAATTAATTTTTTTCTAGTCATCCTATTGCAACTATTTTCATGAACTGATTTTTCTGGATAAAACAGATCTTTGGTTCCACCAAGGCCAGACAAGCAATTCAATGCTGCCTGTAGATGAAGAAATGTAGGTTATCGTCTTGTCTCTTCAAGACGGCAGAGAAGGAACATACCCACAAGTTCCTGAGAAGAGATGGGAGAGTGGAGGTCCACAAAGCTCTATCATCTTCATGGTGGGAAATTTTCATTAAACTTGAAGGGTATAGACATGTCTTCGAATGTCTTGAAAATGGGTGTAGTGTGTTTCACAGGGATTTCTTATTTTAGGGGACCTATGCTTTACAGCCAAATTTTTTTTCATTAGTTAGTCAGTGACTTAGCCCTAGATCTTTGTGTCAGAGGTCTAACTTGCACTGATTTCAAACCTCTCAGATTCATGCCTAATAGTCATACCTTGAGGCAAGTTAGCTGTTTCAGATAAGCATCCAAACCTTTGAACACCTCTCTGCATCAGAACTTAACTCTAAGCCTTTTGAAGTTCGCTCAGCGCTACTACAATATCTAATCCATTCATGAATATTCATCCAAGGTAACAGTAATTGTGGTGCTACTGTGTCACTTCTAAATAATTAAAGGCTCTTCAGCAACACCTGTGAAACCTGTCTGACTTTTAAACTAAGCATAGCTATCTTTTTTTATGTGTTTTTTTTTTTCTATTATATCACAAATACCACCCTGGGAACATGGTCAAACAGATGATTTTGAGAGTTGCACTCTAAAGAAATGAGGAAAGCATAAAAACATTCTGCAGGGAAAAGTAAATTAGAAAGATTGGTTTCATTAGAAGGCACATAAGCTTTTGTGATCCATCTGTTGGCAGTAGCTCTCTTTACTAAATAGACCTGGATGATCAGAACATTGGGATTCAGAAAGCAGGAAATGTTAAAATGTGTACTGGAGCAAAAAAAAAGCAAATTTAAAGTAGAAAAACCTCTGGGAGGTAAAAGTTAGGCAGAAATTATAGTTCCAAGTTCTTACAATTGTCCCAGTGAGAAAATAGGATCTGCCCTGTGCAGAACAGGTGGCTTATTCTCAACCCGCAGATGTCCTGAAATTGGAGAGAAAAAAATTCTGATGACAAACTGTTGAAGGACATGAGACATATTAATGCAGACCCTTCCCATCTTCATGTATCTACACTGCCATGGGTTCCTTCCAAATCTTTCCTTGGAACAAACTCCTTCAGGAGGACCCTGTACTGATAGCTACTCTGCCAAAGAGGCTCAGCCGGGCTCAATGTTGCTTTTCTCTGACCCTTGAGTACTTTTGGTGAAATGGTGCTTTTAATGAAGCTTATCTTCTCTTTCATGCAGTTGGCTCCCCTCAGAGGTAGCAACTCAAATTCCTGCCTTTAGTGGTGGGCTTCTTCCCTGTCAGGCCTTTTGTATCCATCTCTCCCTTAGGAGAAGAAAATGAGATCTCAGCTCACTTTTTCCTGTTTTCGGAATACATTTCCTTCTGGATGCCACAAGCTGCTTTCTGGTGACCAGCAACATTACTGCTTCTATAGGCCTGAAATTGCCTTACAATATTCTCCATCCTCATTACCACCCAACCCTTTTCTCTTGGTTTTAAGCCACCATAGAGGCTGTTTCTAATCGTCTGGTTAGCTAAAGCTATGGAAGATAATACGGCCATTTAGCAATCTTTCCAAGTTGCTACCCTGCGGGGTTTTTATCTCGGCTTCACTCTCTGTTAGTCTTATTTCCTCTGTCTGTAGGCCACGAATCTGAAATTTTACAAATTTGTACAATATGATTGCTTGCAGAGAACTGCACAAATTCAAGGCAAGAGAGTCACATTCTTCAGGTCTAAAGTGAAAGAGTTAGATGTACAAAAAAGTCCCCATCCAGGGATGGTAAGGTTATTGGCTGGAAGACCTGAAAATCTACTGGGTCCCTTCAATTTACAATATATGAAATGGTGCTTTGGCAAACTGATTGCAATGAAAGTTAGGG
>NW_009200785.1:20671-30176 GCF_000690835.1 Fulmarus glacialis
TATAATTTCTGAGGAATATTTACATGGAGGTAAACAACATCACCTGGAATACAGAAGACTCTTGTCCTAAGGCATTTTAGATGCCTTTTCACTGGGCACGGGGGAGAAGCAGACTGAAGAAAAAAAATGTTTTAAAACTACTGAAAATGGGTGGAAGGGTATTAGGTTGGCATTTTTACAAGCTCTGCAGGATTCCAGATGCCAAGTCTATCTGGATGTTTTAGAACTTTAATTAAGCTTAAATAAATTAAGCTTTAAGCTCTGTGAAAACACTTTCCTTCAACATCCTTATGTTAGACTCAGTATAGAGTCTTAAAAAAAATAGAGTATTCCAGATCTCCCAAGATATAGAGCCAGAGCATTAGCTTTAAAGAGGGTAAAGTCTGTGGTCCTTTCTATCCCCAGGCATTGGTGTTAGCCTGTCTCCATGTCTCTATCTTAAGTCTCTCCCAGCCATGAACGCTAGCACAGACAGATGCAATGGCCACACACACAGATGCCCCTGTTGCATAGGAATGCAATCTGCTAGGGCTGTGTATGGAGGAACAGGGAAAAGCCTTGCAGAACACACACACACACGCTCCGACCCCAGACGGTCTTCAGGCTACTCCTTCTGCTTGTGTGTAACAAACAATTCATGATTCATGCTGGGCTGAAGGAACAGGTATAGTAACTGCTCTTAAATTCCTGATTAGAAACACTAGGATAATGCATTCTATCCCTCTCTTGCAAACTTGTCCAAAATGGACATCGTGAAGGTAACTTCATTAACATTTTACACTTCGGTAATATTTCAGGCAATGTCACATGAGAATAAAGCAAAAATGCACTTCTGAACTACTTCAGTGACATCTCTCTAACATGCTTGACATGCAAGACAGATTCATCTTTCAGGTGATTAGATAACTGGATTCTTTTTCCCCTTTGATGTCTAGCAGCTTCTTGCTCCCATTTTGAGTCCTAGATGCATTCTTTACTTAGTTCAGTGGTGAGTTCTGAATTGCTTCCTAGTCTTCAATCAAATGTGAATCATGGACCAAGTCTGCCTTAGACACCCTGTAGATTTTGAAGTATATAGTCCATCTTAAAGCCAATGGGAATATTTCTGTTGACATCAATAAAAGCTTTCTGGAATGTCCTTTTTTTTTTTTCCTCCTCCTCCACAAACATATAAAACTTCAAGAAAAATTAATGTATCCCTGACAAGCCTACATTAAACCTTTCAGTCTTGTATAGCTTTGCCAATATACTCAGGAGAAGTAATTACTTCCAAAGCACAAGTGGTGTTTTCAGTTGTAATAGGTGCAATATTAACACCGTTATGGTGTTATGCCAGCAGTCATGTATGTGACAGGACTCTGTGCATAGAAACATTTTTTCCTTGGGTATTTTTTTTTTATCTGAAACTTTTATTAAGCAACAAGCAGATGTTAAAAGCAATAGAGAAAAATTGTTTCATTTGTTATTTTCTGTTTCAAATGGGGCAACTGAGTAGACCAATCCCAGATGTTGCTTATTTAATGCTGCATGATGTAGAAATGGCAAATAAAAGTTGTTGTTACATACAGACATGCACATGCATACCTTCTGCAATGTAATCTGGCAGGCTTCAGACAGCTGCAGCTCATGGTAATGCACCAGTATGCCACATATTTAGTACAGTGGCATACCTTTTTTAAGATTTTGTCCCTTTCCAATGTAGAATGACATGCATTTTGGATTCAGTCTGCATCATAAAAACTGGCAAAGCAGACCTGATTAATTGTCCAATCACTTCATTTTGTGCAGTTCTTCTCTTTCATTACACCTGACTGAATCAATGTTAACATCCTTGACTACATTGCATATACTGTCTAACTGAATGTTGGATTAATTCTCATTTGTTCCTTGAAGGTACATGCACAGAGCAATTATATTGGGCTATTGTAAGAGAAGCCCAAGAATTATGGTTTTGGTTTGTCACTAAGTACATTCAGGTAAATTCTCTCTAATTATAAGATATTTGTCTGGAGTCAGATTCACGCTATCTACTCCATACCAATGGTGCCATTACTATGGCACACCTATTGCTAGTCTAAACATGAATGTTTAATTTATGAGCATTACCTTCTCTGAAGTCAGTATGGGTTAGCTGTGCATTATGCAGAGGCAAATGTATTTCTTTTGCATTTTTTCAGTTAAATCAAAGGCTGAATGTCTCAGATTGCTAGGAGATAAAACATTTACAAGTAAACCTAAAGAATTGAGTAGGCCTATCTCTTTTGCAAAATACACCTGCTGCATCTCAGTCCACATGCAGAGCTTTAAATAGACCAACTTTAGAACTTATGCATAAGCTGACATAGTGTGTTCTCATCAAATAAAGTCATATATTATAGCTTTTTCCTGCGAAAAATAGCCTTTTCAACAAAATAGAATTGTTGTGTTGAAAAATCCATTTAATGTCAACATTTTACAGCAATCTATAATATTTAAGCTAATGTTTGACGTAAATAAAAATAAAGTCATAAAACTATATCATGGGGTAATAACATATGAAACACACCTGTAAAACACAAGTACAGTCTTTCTCCAGTTGAGGAAAAAAAATCCTGCTTGGTTTAGAAAGTTTTGAAATGGCTAAAAACTGCTGAAGTATCAGTTCTATCTCAGAGTGCTACTGCAAAATGCAACTTTTCCTGTGTTTTAACAATTTGAACAAGTGCACCATATTATTTTCTTCCTTAAGCATCAAGTTTGCAAGTTGTACTCATACCACTTGCTTTTAATACTTCCACTAGATTCTCTTTGAAGATGCATTTGCAGGAGCAACTCACACTATATTTTGATGTCACTGTCTTGAATGATTCGGGGGTTGAATGGTAGCTGAAGTGATAAGTTTGGAAGATAGTCCTCAATGACTCAGTTATTCTGGTACTAAAGTCTGTTAACGTGAGACTATCAAGGTTATTTTATAATCAATCATTTTGTCCATTTGTTCTCCATCCTCTGAATCATCTACAAAAACAGCAGTTAGAGAGGTTAAGATGGCAGCACATCCCATTAACAGGCTGCATAATGATGAGCTTTTACGACATCACCACAAATAGTCACAGAGCATCACTAAAATAAAGAAAAAGGTTTTGGTTTGGGGACTTTTACTTATTTATTTTTGTATTTCTTCTCCCTTTCATTTTGGTAGAAATTCTAATATCTTGTTTCATCAGTACCTAGATTTCTTTAATCTTGGCCTTCACCTGTCATTACATTAAGCGTGGAAATATAAAAGGAGCAACAGATTCATTGCGTGTTGACATTCGCTCCGTAGCAACAGGCAAGTGGACGATTCTATATTGTTGTTTATGTTGATCCAGGCTACTTTCCCTTTGGTGAAACAAACATATTTCCATCTAACTCAGTCACATGAAACCACCTTTTATTTTACAACCATCACCTCATATCCGTGCATACTTTCATCCATTTGGCAGCAATGATATTGAAATCACATAGTCTATGATGTCATTTAATCAGTTTCTCTTTAATTTAACAGCATTCCAAGCTGAAATCCGCTCTGTGATAGAAATACCTTGAATTCTTCAGTCAATTCTAGTCACTCACTCAACAAAATCAATTTAAATGGGAGATCTGCCTGAGCAAGAACTGAACAAAAGCTGACTGAGGAATTTAAGTATTTGTCCTGTGGTATGTAGAAAGGTACCTTCAATTTCTCTGCACAAAGAGTAAAGATTTAAGCATACAGTGAAATCACCTGTAAGGAGGAATTCTCCGTGATAAGAGATTCATATATTTGTAATATAATGCAGGGAATAAAGTAAACTACCTTCCTGCAGAGAACAGTATTCTAATAATGGAACCATACACTGTGCCACCAGGCATTCCTCTTGTCACCATTAACAACTCCATATTTGACCTGGGCAGGGTATGGTCACAAAGTTATTTTAGCAGTGCAATATCTTTCTTAGAAAAACATCCCTTCATGATATGCAGTCTCAAAAGAGATGAAGGAAATTAATTTGACATAGTAGTGTTTTGAAGTATTTGATTTCATATTTATACATGAGTTAGTCTAACATTTCCACAAATAAGATTAAACAAAATATTGTTAGATGTGTTTTTAAACACAAGGTAGTTGATAAGTAAAATAAAATGGAAAACTTTGTGTAGTCAATAAGATTTTTGGTAAAAGTTGTTTTATGGCGTTCTTTCCCCTCTCTCCCCCCAAAAAAACCCCTATAGTTAATATCTGTCTGTCTTGCTGGGCAAACTTTATATAATGGTGCCCGAAAAAGGTCACAGACTTACTTCAAGAACTCCAGTAAAAAGAGATGAAGGAATATGGTTAAAACTTCGTCTCACCAAGTGTCTTTCAGATGGATTATTGTAAATTTTTGGTAGTAGTAGTAGTAAATTTATTTTTCTGATTTGTAACTCTGCCGCAGTTCTTATTTCTGTATCTTCAACCAGAGCATTCTGGCAGCACTAATATTGCCTAGTTAATATTACCTAATAATTTGTAGTGTTGCAAGTTAGGCAAATATTCTTTCAAACTCTAAAGAAGGGCAAAGAAATGTACAAAGGGTAGGAATTATACTGGCATCAATAATAGATGAACGATTTGGTCTGATGGAATTATAACAAGTAACAGGTTATTATGCTAGGATGCATTAAAAACAGGAGAAAAGTATCTTTCTGTTGTATACCCAAGCATTTTCTGGACATGGCTGATCAATGTGCAAATGTTGCAGATAATACAAATTTCAGGGGCATAGGCCCTCTGAGAGCGCAAAAAAGGCAGGCATGGCAGAACAATGCTATCTTTCTTATAGTAACATGCATCTTCTATAGGCATTTGTTGCAATTCAAAATACCTAAGAAAACATTTTTTATGTTTTCTACTTAGATTTGATAGCTTTTTACATCATATTTGTACTACTTTTATACATACAAAAGGAAAAATTCAGCAAGAAAATGGTAAACTGAACAAAACAAAAACTTTGAACAAATGAAAATATTCTTCATTTTTAGAGCAATACTTTAGCTTTTCAAGCTCCTTGAAAACAGATTTAAACAAAACATGAAGAACACAAAACTGTTTCTGTTTTTCATAATCTTTAAAAAGGAAAGTTTTATATTTGTTAAAATATTTTATTTTCTTTCCACACAATCTTCTTTCAGCTGGCTTTTTTCTTTTGAAGAAGCTTTTCAATCAGACATTTCTATCAATATTAAAAGTGATTAAATGAAACACATCTTAAGTAATTTTCTCCATTAAGACTATTATATCCACCTTTTCCTCATAGAAAGAAAATAATTCCTTTTATGTACTTCACTTATTTACATACACCTCTTGGTATCGTTTCTATTTTCTGGTCCCATTAGATTTTCAAGCAATCCAGTTTTCTTTCTACATAAACCAAGGATGAAACCTAGAAGTGTTTCATTATAAACAACTAATAATTTCATATATTTGTGAATATAATAAAAATGTATATATCTGTTCATATTATGAACTCTGAATATTTTAAAACCACTAATTTTAGTGTTATTTCAAAACCATCCACTGAAAATCAAATTTCAAAACAAAAAGTTTTCCTAAGAAAAAAGATAGAACATTTGGAGATTCTTTAGCAACACAAAAATCCTGATAAATTAATTTCACATTAATACCATTGAAATGAAACATTTCATGAGAGAATTGCAACAGTACAATATTTTGAAGCGAAGAAAAATAATGTAATTAAACAAAATCTATTAATTCACTGTTGGATTTTCTTTAGGGGGCATATGCATCCTTTGATATACAATTCTTGCCTGTATTTGTAAGGTAATCTTCCATCACTTCAAGATGCATTGCTTCCTACCACTACCTGACAGCCATTTTTGCAGGTATCTTCAGGTGTGTACCCAATCAGCAGCCTGCAGGGACACTGCCTATCACTCACCCCTTCAACAATCAAGAAGAACCTGTATATGGTAAATATCAGTAAAGGCTGAAATTATCTAGACAGAGCTTAGGCTCAGATGAAAACAAGTTCTGAAATTGTGGTGAAATATGGATTGCACCACCTCTGAAAAACTCTGTCAAAGACCTTAAAGTATTATTAACTTTGGGTTCATATATAAATCTGAGCTTTTAAGGCCATTTTGTCTTCTATTTCTGTATCTAAAGTAGGGGAAATGTTTGTCATATAATCATTTCTTTGCCTAATTTTTTAAAATTTTTGTCCATGTTTGTTCAGCCTCAATTTTTAGCCTTAAATCATCCTTAATTTTCCAGTAAAAATAGTAATTTCATATATCTGAAGTTCTGATACATTTTTCATGCAAATGGGTTTTAACACTTGCATTTTACTGTGCTACAAAATATTTTTTCAGCAAATTAAATCCATGACCTAATAATTCCAGATTGCCCTATTTGTTATAGCTGCTGTTCATCCTGTTAAGAATTTTTGATGTCCACTGTGGAGCAAATTACTGTTTGATTTGGACACAGCTGTTTCCTTTTATGAGTTTAGTTGGTGCTGTAAGTCTTTGCTTCTAGCTCTGCTCAGTGGGCTTCTGAATCTGATTGGTGAACTTGGAAACAGGACTAACTAATTGAACCAGTGACTCTTTGCTGTAGATTTGGAGAAAGTGAAGAGAAGAAGAGTTTTTTGCCTCATGAGGATGATTCATCTCACGCTTACAGAGTTTTGAAATGTAATGACAGATTGTGAATCAGTGTCATCATTGCTGAGCCAAAGGATGGTTTGGGGGATGCCTTAAAAATCCCTTTATATCTTTGGCGTAAGCATGTGTTCTGTTCTGTCTTTGACTGGGAGGGAGTGAGATGCACTGAAGACAAGATGTTGGAAGTTGCTTTATCTCCATTTATAGAGAAATGAAGATATCTATCTCCATTTTCACCTCCGATTTACATCTGTCAGTGTCCTTGTACAATTAGTTTGGTTGCCAAAGTGGACCTGCAGTTTTTTTAAGAAGCCTACTGATGGCTTAGAAATACTGATATTAAGGGAAATATGGATCCCACGGTGCACCGCTGTCCTTCAGGCTTTCTATTAGCAATTTCCTGTTCAGTCTTTCACAAAGTCATGGAGGAAGGGGGTGCTACACATGCAGTTCTAGTTCATTCTTCACAAAATATAGTAAGATGTCAGGGAACTACTCCAAAGATCTGCTTTACATTTGAACAAACACAAGATGGTGAAACATTGAAGTTCTGAGTCACGAGATCTGTGCACGGGACAAGCATCTAAGAAACAACCTTTTTGTTTCCATTATCAGAGATATTAGGTGGGGAGGGGGGAGTTGGTAGATATTCATATAGAGGCATTTGCTTATGTCCTGCTTCCAGAAACTTATTAAAAAGTTGCTTATCTAATTACCTACCTCAAACTTACTCTTTGGGAAATGATCATCAAAAGGCAGTTGCTATGGCACTAACAATAATGGCAGTGCTGTTGTTCTGAGACCTTTTTCTTGTACCACTCAGCCTAGTTATTTTTAGACTTCAGGTATGTTCTTAAGTAATACTGGCATTTTATTAGAATGTTAGATTGCATTTTGAAAGCATCCTTTATGTTTTGCTACAGGTGCTGATACTGAAAAGGGGGAAGTGGCTTGCAGGAGGAAATAGGCACTCTTTGAAACTGACTGATGGAAATATTTACTTGCGATAAAATTAATACATGAAAAGAAGCAGAGATGTTAATAAACACACTAAAATCCTGCTGTGACGAAGCCTTGATTACGCTTCAATATATCTGATAACAGTATCCTTGTCTACTATAAGTCTGCGATGTTCTTTATTTTTTTACTTTATGTCTTTTATTTTAATGTAAACATTGTTCTACGTTATTCTGACACAAAACCGACTTCTACACGTGTGCTTTTAAGAAGGGAACATTCAGGACTTAAACAGCTACTGGAGAACATCTATTGGATGTGTCAGAGCTCTGTGACACAGAAGTCTGTGTTCCATGTCCAACAAGTACATTTTTTGTTTGTTGATATGTTTGTTTGTTTTCCACAGGGGAGAAGGAAGAGGAAAGATGCCAAAGAAAATGAAACAGAGGAAGCAACTGGAGAGTTATTAAAGTTAATTGAAACTCCACAATATTTGTACAAAAGAAAAATGTCAGATACTCAAGAGCTATAAATCAGCATCATTTTGTGACATAAATAAATTACACTGATTACAGTATGCACAGATTTTTTTATCTTCCATTGTTATAGTGAAAAAGATGTTCATTTGGGGGTGGGAGCATACTGTAAAAGATACATCTTTCATCAGGCAAAATACCTCAGCAAAACTTATTTGGAGGTGGTAAATTTCCCTGGGAACTCAAAAGAATCCTGTAAGTTGCAGTAGTTCTGTTCTGAAGTCCCTGCAGAGGTTAATCATCATGAACAATTTCACACATCATTGCCAAATGAGAGAGACATGCCTCAATGTAACTATATGCAGTGCCAGAAGCAAACAAAAATCAAAAGACTGGCACTCTTATCAGACATACTGAAGAAGATACAGCACTTCAGAGTATTTTTTCCATAGTAACAGAACTTACTTTTCCTTCATTATTGTACATTTGACCTTAAATAAGTACATAAATACTGGAAGTCTGATTTTAAGAAGAATGATTATTTCTTCTTGGTCATGGTCCTAGCAATCACACTTCTACCAACTTAGACTAGTTTTAAGCTCATGTAACTCACATACTTCAGTGTGGTACCCTACAATTTATCATCTGGTAATTAAGTGAAGAAACGGGCTTTCAATACGGCTGCGAATAGTTCACACTGACTTCGGTGGGAATTTTGTTTTGCAGAATAAGACCCTGAATGTAGGGGGGTAGATGTAGCAGGCATCTTCTGTGAGGCCCGTGGGTGCCCCCAGGAGCTGAGGATGCTCAGAGCTCTTCAGGATCAGCCCAGCACCTCCCAGGGCTGTGTCCTGATACTGATGGGCAACGTTTCCTCAGCACTGGTACCGAGAGGCGTGGCTATTAAAAACCATGGAACTGCTGAGCAGCGAAGCAGTATGGCATCAGAGATTTCACTGTGAATATTAAAGAAATCTAATGAGCATCACCCTGGCGTAAGTTGTTTATTTCTTTAACAAAAGAGAGGAAGACAAATAGATTGTATCACAGAAGGGAAAAAGGCTACCGATGTCGTCTATCCGGACCTCTGTAAGGCCTTTGACAAGGTCCCCTACAACATCCTTCTCTCTAAACTGGAGAGGTATGGATTTGATGGATGGACTGTCTGGTGGGTGAGGAATTGGTTGGATGGATGCTTCCAGAGGATAGTGGTCAACGGCTCAATGTCCAGATGGAATTTGGTGACAAGTGGTGTCCCTCAGAGGTCTGTATTGGGACCCGTACTGCTTAGTATCTTCATCGATGGGATCGAGTGCACCCTCAGCAAGTTTGCAGATGACACCAAGCAGCGTGGTGTGATCGCCACGCCTGAGTCATGGGATGCCATCCAGAGGGACCTGGAC
>NW_009200786.1:0-10309 GCF_000690835.1 Fulmarus glacialis
TGCACAATGCAATTGCTCACCACCTGCCGGCTGACAACCAAGCAGCGATCGCTACTTCCTTGACCACACCCCTTATTTATATACTGAGCATGACATCATATGGCATGGAATACCCTGTTGGCCAGTTGGGTTAGCTGTCCTGGCTATGCTCCCTCCCAGGTTCTTGTGCACCTGGCAGAGCACAGGAAGATGAAAAGTCCTTAACTAGCAGGGTACTTAGCAACAACTGAAAACATCAGTGTGCTATCAACATTCTTCTCATACTAAATCCAAAATACAGCACTAGGAAGAAATTTAAGTCTATCCCAGCTGAAACCAGGACATACATTTAATGGTATAATTCCAGAGAAAAAATGGTATGAAGTTTTATTTGTGTGTGCCTATTTCTTTTGAAAAGAAATAGTATAATCACTAAGATGTCTCAGTCATGAAAAGAATTTCCATAACTTCCCTCTGTGGTTAAACAGAATTCCTTTAGTTATTTACCTCCTAAAATGCCCAACCATAATAAAGTTAGTTTTATTATGCCTACAAGAGAAATAATGTAATGTTTAATGTTTAAGGTTTAATTTTATCTGTGATAAGAAGATATAAACTGCTAAATTTATTACTGCTGTTAGTATACTAGAGTTTAATATGTAAACAGAAACAACTGTGGAAATAGGGAAGTAAAACATTTAATAGACAACATTATTCTTTCTAATAAAATTTGAATACGTGCAAAAATAATATTTTAGGGGAATCTACAGGGCTTAATCCTACACCATACTTTTCCATGGGAAATTTGAAAATTCACTTTCTAATTGTTATAAGACCATAAAATAGAAAATTTGGTCCAGGTGTTTAAAACTGAACAACAGGAAATAAAATGAGGACAGTTTTTGTAGAAGGTTTTGATATTTAGCTTTATAAAAAATTCAGAACAGATACAGAAGCCCATCTTTATTCACCAGTGCTAACTATTTGGTATATGATAAGTTAACAAGGAGTATATTTTACAAATGGTGGTGGTAGCAGCAATTGGTTTTAGCTGCTTTTTTTTACTCTTTATTCTTAAAGCAGAATATTCACTCTTTTTCCTTTTCCCATTCACATTCTTAGAAGAAAAAGAAAGAAAGAGAGAAAGAGAGGAAGAGAGGAAGAGAGGAAGAGAGGAGGAGAGAAAGAGAGGAAGGAAGGGGAAGAGAGGAAGAGAGGAAGAGAGGAAGAGAGGAAGAGAGGAAGAGAGAAAGAGAGGAAGGAAGGAAGGAAGGAAGGGAGGAAGGGAGGAAGGGAGGAAGGGAGGAAGGGAGGAAGGGAGGAAGGGAGGAAGGGAGGAAGGCCATTAGTTTCTTTTATAACATGAAGGTTACACAGTTAAGAACTCAAATTCAAAGAACTACAAAAGTTAAGTTTCAGTTACAAAGCTGATAGTTGAAGTAAGAAGTACAAGAAAAAAAAGTATAGCAGATGCACCTGTTATCAAAGGACAAATATATAAATGTCCTGATTTGTGAATGCAGGCAATCTTAATATTTCATTGAAACTTATTCTTTGTTTATATGTAATAAATATAAGGGTAGCATTAAAATTTCATTTTTCATCAATCTATGGTGATTGCGATATCGAAGTCAATCCCTTGCTTTGTAATATCAAAGTCACAAGAGTTTATGGAGATATGTGAGTTTAAGAAAGATAGTCTTTTAATAGGATCCAGTTTATTTGTCCTTGTGTAAAACTATAAAAATTAATGATACAGAAGGTATAAAAAGTACTCTGGAGATGACTAATGTATATTGTCATTTGGCACCTAAACTTTATCATTTGAAGCTTCATCTCTGTATGTATTTTTGTACAAGACACTGAAGATTCACAGCTTGTGATCATATTTTATCTGTGATAATAGAAATGGCATTTTAACATAAATAATGTCTGCACCACTTGTCAGGTTTATGCTCCAATGTAATTTTAATAACTTTACAGTAATAATGAACTGTAAGGAGGAGAATAAATAAATTGGGGGAAAAAACCCAACCAAACAAACACGTAAAATTAAGATATAACTCAGTACCTGTCTGGAAGTGAGTCACTGCTGTAGCTTAGAAAGTGTTTGTAGTGAATATGGTTATATAAATACCAGAGCCAACTGAATGTAGTTATGTGCTGATATCGGAAGCTGAACTATGATTTTTTGTTTTTCCCAAAAGCTGAGCTATAAATCTCAGAACAGTAAAGTTTTATCTAACCTACTATTGCATCACAGGCATTGAAGGTAGTATACATGTGTAATATCTACTTTTGATGGATTTGGGTTTATTGCAGTCGAGACAAACTAAATGTTTCTGGAATTACCATATTGTCCAGATGTATTTAATCATGATGGCCATGATAATCATGATAACGCATCATGACACATCATACTTGTCATAAGAATTTTCCTGAACTTTCTGGATAAAAAAGTTTTCCATTTTGCCATAAAGCCCATCACCTTTGTTGCTTTAAACAAACAAACAAACAAACAAACAACCTTTTGTGTACTTTTTTCTTTTTTTTTTTTTTTTTTTTTCCTCCAATGTCTTGGAAATACCTTTGGTTTATAAGTAAGCTGTAAGGTCTTTTCAGTCCTGCAAGAAAAAATGTTTAAAGTTATTACTTACATTTTAAAATTAGTCATTTGAACCAGTTAAGCATTTGAACCAGTTAAGAGATGTTAAAGTTTTTTCAAATTTGTGAAGAAATACACTACTTCTACTTAAAGTGAAATTTGATTTGGAAATGTGGAATTTCTTATTAAGAGTTGACAAGATACCAACTTTTAAAAGAAATATTTACCCTCATACTTGAGGTCTGGAGATTTTTTTGCTGAAAAAACATGTTTCCCCCTGCACTCAATACTCTACAAGATTCTGCTTGGAATAATTTTCTTTTTTCATTCATTTCAAAGCATCTTTGGCATGTTTTTAATTAAGCTAAGCTTTTTTAGCTGATGTTAATTATGCACTAGTGAGGGCATTGCTTAATAGCTTACTCAAGAAGTTTGTTGCTTTGATGACTTCATGATTTAATATTTTAATCCTTATTGCCTGACTTAATATAAGAGATTCTAGAAAAAGGTAGTACTGATGTTATGAGGAAAATCTGTTTGTGTTGGTATGGTATTTCAGACTATTACGTTTTTAGCTATACAACAGATGCTTATAACCTGTTTGTGGCAAAAAACTGAGAGAAATGCCGTCTTCTTGCCCAAAAGAACATGCTGAGTAACTTCTAGTTAATTCTGGATCTCTTCAGGAATGCAGCATCTTTTCAACAGGTTTTTTTCAAGCCTTAACATGTTTAAAGAGAGACTTTTTGAAGGAAGAAAATGGCATATAGGCACAAAACTCAAGTCAGATAGAGGAAGTATAGTATCAAATGTGTTCATATTTTATTTTATTTTATTTTATTTTATTTTATTTATTTTATTTTAATCTATTTTATTTTATCGTTATTCACCACATTTTACAATATTCAGAATGGACTATATTTTAAAAATATTAAATGTTAAATTCCAATGTATAATAAGTATCTTCATAGGCAGAATAAAATATCTTTAGAATGCACTGGGAAAGATGTAATACAAATTCATCTGGAATCTATTACAGCAAAGCTGAAATTGGAGGACCCTGTATGGACTACAAGGCAGAGAATAGAGGTCCAGGAGATACAGATTCTTTTTTGGATGTTATTGTTGAGTTATTTTGCAGATTTAAGCTCTCTTTTTTTTTTTTCTTTCTTCCTTCTCTCTCTCTGTGTTTTTTTGTTTTGTTTCGTTTTGTTTTGTTTTGGTTTTTTGTCTGTCACTTCTAGGAATATAAGCACTTTCTTACTACATGCTAGCATATCAACATACTGCTGATCAACACTGTGATCCTGTAATGCAAGGTCATGCACAATGTAAGAAACATCCAACATTATTAGTTACCTTCTGAGATTGTTTCAGTTACAAAATATTTGATAATACTTTCTCATTATTTGACTATGTCAACTATGATTTGATGTTTCATAAATAATGGATTATTATTCTTCCTCTCTTTGAGAACTGCTCAATTATCACATTTGTCTCCTACTTGTAATAAGATCTGCATATGTATGCACCCTGAAAATAGCAACTGTTCTGATGCATCAATGCAAATACATAGAGTTGTTTTTATCCTCTGGTCAGTAGATTGTCTGACCAACTCATATACGTGCAACAGTATTAGCTGAATTAGACAAGCTGCTTTTTTATCTCACTAAGAAAGATATCTGTGTTTCAAGAAATGAAGCTCATGAGTACTATTCCAGATGCTACCTAGATGTGATTGGCTGTGTTGTTTCTGTGTATGAAACTGTGCATTATTTCAAATATTTCAAATTGTTGTATTATCCTTGAGAGTGTAAAGGTTGAGGTCATTTCAATATTTACAAAATTCATCTACTGAAATCAATTCCATGCAAATACTGCCTACTACAATAACTTAATTAAAAATGTCTTAGAAATGGCATAAACTACTTATTGTGGGTGCTTGACAAATTATAATGTTAGCATTCAGCAATGGGACACATACACACTAAGAACGCTGTAGACATGGACAATAAAATAAAACATGGACAATAAAATAAAATAAATCAACAACTAACAGTCAATGAGGCATAAATGTAGTAATTCATATGATTTTATTTTTGTTTAATTCCTGGTAAGCATAAATGTTTTCATGCTTAATTTTACTGATATTTTTAGCGAAACTCGAAGAGAAACTCGAAGAGGCCTATTTTTCATGGTAATGTTGTCTATTTGATAAAATGCCTTTGGTTACAAATGTGATAATTGGCCTGAATAAGACAGTCTGGTTTTATAATTGCAAACTAAAAATAAAGATATGTGCAAACAGATTCACTTTATTAAAACCACTTGCTTGATTCTTCATACTGTAGGTAGGTATTAAAAATAGTAAGGCATTTCTATTATGGTTTTTTGACTAAAATCTAACATATCCCTCCAAAAAAAGCCCTCAAGCCTATCACGTCAAATTGCCATAATATGTCAGGTCTGAGACCATATCATCCATACTAAGTGAATCTTATGCATCAGTCTTTCCCCATGTGTCTGCTCAGATTCTTAGACAAACATCCTAGAATGACATGTTAGAATAACTAATAATGTATCAGAATAACTAGGATTCTGGAGTGTCTCAACCTATATGAATCCTTCCGGAGACAATTTAACAAGGGGCTAATATTCTGAGAAGGACTGCTTTGTACTTTCTTTATTCATCACTCTTGAGCATTTGACCTTCATTTATTTGTCCCTGAGTATTTTTTTTCTGGATAGCCTGCTTCAAAACTTCCCTTTCTCAAAATTTGGTTAAATAAATAAATAAATAAATAAATAAACTATGCATGCTGACTTCTAAGGCATGGTGCAAGATGTTCATCACACAGGGTTTCTTCTTGTAGGTGTCATCAGAATGAAGCCTATGTTCAGAAAATGTGCTGTTTCCCCCAAATGTTCCTTTACTATGAACACCATATATTGCAGAGTGTATTTCTATTTTCCAAGTGTATCTTTTAAGTTTTATTGAAAAGTACATTTGAAACTTTTGTTACAATAATTCTAAGTGACCATTTCCCCAATGTTTACATATCAAAAATTCAAGGGGAGCAAGTTTTTACACAGTTTTTCTCACTCCAAATGTCTAAACGTCGCAGAATATTATGTGTGAAACTATTCACTCCCATGTTCATTAATGCAAACCAGATTATATTTAAGAAGGAAGAAGGAAAGAACATGGTTTTATTTCTGCATTAAGTGTAACACTTGTGATGGTTAACCTTTTTGTCCTCTTCAATGTAGTGACTGAAGGCCATTATTCATTACATAACACCTTACACTGGGTATAAGTTAGACTCTGAACTTTTGTACATAAAACACGCTTTATAAAAATAGGACCTTCTTCCCCCACAATAGCTGCTGTGTGTTAGAAGGTCACCTGCATATTTACTAAGTTTTCTGCTCTTCAGAAATAAATAATGCCTTTAGAAAATGTCATCTACACACCCACATACTGTCAATTATTTAAAAAGAAATGTACTGTGTATAGCATCTCTGCATTAATTAAATATTTTTATCCTTACTTGAAAAGAAAGTTTCCAGCCAAATTATTTTTGATGAAACTAAATGAAGTCTACATGGATGGGTGATAGATTTAGCTCTTCCTGTTTGCTATAACATGAATGCTTAAGAGTGAAAGACATCTGTGTGGATATCGAATACAAGTTTATGATGCACTGAAATACTGCAAACCATAAAGTTAATAACAATATACTGCACTATAGCAAAACATATGCACTGACTCATATTACCTCAAAACTAGAAAAGAAAAAGAAGAAAACCAACTTTTATTCTGATGATATTCTCTATGCTTGTAGCATTTTCTAGAGGTTACCAAGTACTTTCAAATGATTGGTTCAAAAACGGCAGTCTGCATTTCCAAAGATTTCTTTTGGTGGGAATAGCTTAATAAAGTCCTCACACAATTTTTTTCTGACATCTGGTTCACTGGATTTGGATTAGAAATAAGGTAAAGATCCTATCTTTGTATATCTTACATCAGTTTAAATCAATATATCCAAGAAAGAAGCCACATATTTAACCATGTGTTGGACTGAAAGCAAATACTTTTTATGTGGAAGATTTCTCTAGTTTGGGGTTTTTCCTCGTATAGGTTTGAATTGAACCTGGTGTTCCAGCGATGACTTTTTCTTTAAACTCAATACTAGTACTAACATATTTTCTGTATTTGACTCTGCTTAACCTGTTACTGAAAGACTATTTCAAATGTCTCGAACAATTTACACAAGATCTAACCCACTGTAGTTTAATGTATTGTAAAGAGATCACTTGAGATACCCTCAGTAATTTCTTTCAGAACGGTATATGCATTTTAGAAATACATTATAAGGAAAGGAAACCCTGGGCAGAAGGATGAAGCAAAATTTTCATGTCTTGTTCAGAGGAAGGTACATTCTCCCTCTCCATTCAAAGTCAGGTTGAAATGTGTACAATGCTGACAGTAAGTGTCACAGGTAAAAGTTGGTGTTATTATTGGTCACTAACCATTTCCCACTCCCTTTTCAGGTTCGCTCCTTTTTTTTTTTTTTCCTGTCTACACCAGAGAAGTGACTCAGCTTGAAGTCATCAGCTTGAGGTGATGATGTGTTACACTTCCCTATGCTGTTCAAGAGCTGTCTAAAATAGATGTAAGTGGTAACAGTTTTCTTCATTTACGGTTTTGAAGGAAAAATGCATATTTCTTCCAATTTCTATCAAAGGTTGAATGTTATTTTTCTATGCACTTAATAGTACTTTTTGTACTAAACTAAAATCTTTTTACTTTTAGACTAGAGAAAGTAAGTAATGTGCATTTTCTTTAACTCTCTCTTTGTATAAATACACACACAGTACATTTATATATATATATTTAACTGGTTCCATCCTAGACCACTATCTGGTTATACTTTTGTTATGTAAAGTCACTTTATGATATTTTAAATTTTAGTCTCCCTCCAGCATTTTGTCTTGATTATATTTTTTAATAGTCATAGTCTAGAATGGCTCACCCAAGTGAGATAGTACTGCAAAACCAGATTCTGACTGCTAGAATTAACCTGACAGCTCAATTAAATGGCTTCCAAAATGAGTTTCCTGTCTTTCTTTGTCACAATACTTTTACCATGCTCTATACAATCCAGGATGTTAGGGCAAGAGACTGTTTTCTTTACTTTTTTTTTTGTAAATATACGCTGAAATTCTGCTTCCTCAGAGAGTGGTTAGTAGACCTTTTAAAGTTATTTCTTAATGGGTAAGCTAGGTGGTTTTGCTTGGGTCTCTGAATTAGAAATATTAATACTAGTCTGGATTCTTTTCTATCTGCACACCTTATAATGAAAAAGGGGGAAAAAACCCCCACAATTGTAGCCATTCTTCCAATTTCCCAATAGAAACTTCAGCTCAACTATCAGGTTACTCATCGGCTTGGTCTAGTTTAAAACAAAGATTTCAGCCTGATTGCCTAGTCCTCTTCAACAGCAAAATCTACAATTGTTTCAGCATTAATTACTCAACTGGCATACAGAGTCATGCATAGCTAGTTTTAGAAAAAATGTTTAAAATATGTTAAAAGACAGGATTTTCCAAAACTATATTAATCTTTCTGGAAGAGCATACCTTTTATTTTTTAATTCCTCTAGCAAAGGATCCTTAATCATTGGCCAGACTAGATTAACTTCCTAATTTTCTACCTAGTTACCAAGCTCTTATTTGCCTCTATTTCCATTATATTATTATTTCCATTATATATAAAAACATTTCTGATTGTACCAAAACACTAATCCATACTCTTTAAGAGCAGCAACTAAGCTAACATTTGGCAGGCCTAAGTACCTACTTACTAAAATAGATATAACATGGGAACACTTTACCCAGCCAAGTTGATTTTGTTTTTGTTAGTGCCCTTGGTTATTGTCATGTATATTTTTGCCCCCCTCATTCCATGACTTATATTTTGTCATGAAAGGAAAAATTTGGTTTCTCTTGCTTCACAGGATATGAGGGTTCTTCTTGTGTGAGAATTTCAGCCAAAATATCCCATAGTATATTAAATGTTGAAGTGTACTCTGAAGTGAAATAACTTATGGCTACATAGCTTTCCTGGACAATAATGTATCTGAGCTAATTCAAGCACAGACATGGGACTGAAGAGAAAGGTTCAGATGACTCCATATAATCTGAAGAAAGGAGTAAGAGCATCAGTGTGGACCACAGCACCAGACTCAGATGAAAATAAAACAGGTGCTAGAATCTTTCATTGTAATTATCTGAATATAATTTTGTAACTAGAAGGGAAGCTTATATTGCATATTGCTGACTCCTGCACAGGAAAAGTGTTTCTTCTTCCATATGATACTCATATGTTTGGAGAATATAATAATTACCATACAGAATATCACTATAAAATGCAAATGCAGTGAACAAAAAAATATATTTTATAAGATATCATAAGGGCAGTATCAGGGAAGCAGGTTTTCTTCCAGGGTGACTATTATTCAGTAGATAGTATCAATTTTTCATCAATGTATTCAATCTTTTTCCAAGTATGATGTAGTAGTTGGCATTGTATTTGAATATTTGCAACATTAATATTTTAGTGTATGTTAGAGAGAAAGGAAATTCATTCCCAAAGGTATTTGTCATTGTTATATTGACAGCCCAATAGATGAATACTAGCCTGAATATACCAGCATCTCATGATTTACTAAGTCCCATTCAAAGGGTGATCTGAGTAATTTTTTGTATGTCCAGCTAATTTATCTTGGCACCACATCTACCTGTTTTCTCCAGACGTTCACTATGCTGAGACCACGCTTGTTATGACAATATATTCCTGGACCACATTCCTAACTCAAACTGCACCCACTATTAAACTCTGCTTTTAATCCAAGTTCACCTTGTCACAAAAAAACATTCAACGCTTGCTTTTTTGCATAGCTCTTTGCTAGTTAAAAAACCCCCACAAACTACAATCAAAAAACCATAGTATTTAGAAATTGAAGTCTTCTCTCATCTTGCAGTGTTTTGTGCACATTATGATTCATAAATTGTCTCCCAAAACATCCTAGGTCGATGGAATAAGCCTTTAAGTAAAAAAAACCAAAACCAAAACCAAACAGACCGAAAGGAAGGGAAAGGGAAAGGGAAAGGGAAAGGGAAAGGGAAAGGGAAACAACAAAATTTCTCCAGAAAAAAAAAATTACAATAAAAAAGTAGAAATTACCAAAACTGAAAAAAATAAATATCACTACAATAACAGGAAAGTAATTTTATGTTCAGTTTCCTCCTTTCTCCTTTTAGATGTACAAGTGGCACAAGAGTTTTATTTGCAAGTCCTTCAAAGTTGTGTCCTATACTATACAGTCCTAAACAGCTCACAGTATTTCATAACTTGACAGTTTGATGGGTGATTCAGCTACAGTGCACTGTCTCCACGGTAAGAAAATTCAGAATGTTTCAGAGTGTAAGTTATAAAATAAATGAGTAACCATATAAATCATAGCTGATGAAAAATTATAGATATATTCACTCAGCTTTTGGAAGCAATTAATTCACTCCAACTGCTCATGTTCATCAAGATCTTGATAACAGGGTTACTAGAAACACTGTGAAAATAAAAATAGTTTTTATTCATGACAACTTGATTCTAAGATTTAAGTCCATTCAGTCACCAGATCATAGAATCATAGAATCACAGAA
>NW_009200787.1:0-336 GCF_000690835.1 Fulmarus glacialis
TTATTAGAATATATATAAGCTTTAATATAAGCTCCATTGCTTTCATGGAGATTAACACAGATTTACATCAGTCTTGCTGCTGAGTGGAAACTGTGGCTCACAAGGAGGATGCTGGGATTTCCACTGTGAAAGGAAGAGTTCCAGTATAAATGCATGGTAATTTATACTGAGTAATCTTGCATATTAGATGAGGAAATAGAAATATATCCGGGTTTTGAAAGTAATTTCTCTCTGATTAGAACAAATTATTTAGGAATACTCTATAAGGTAATTAAGCACCTAGATCACAAGGGTTCGATGCAGAAGACTGGGGATATAACAGCTGTGTCCAGATGT
>NW_009200787.1:371-50035 GCF_000690835.1 Fulmarus glacialis
AGAAGGTCTCAGGTTCTCCTGGAGTCTCCCCAGCCTCTCCCCTTTGCTGACTTTGGTGGAGCAGCACCAGAAGACCTGCTGCCAAGACACGAGATACCAACTGTTCAAACACAGCTGAAGGAAAGTGCAAACTGTAAGGTAGGGTGTTAACAGTCAGCATTTTGCTGATCAATAGCTGCTGATTTCTGAAGGATACACAGTGAATGCTCCAAAATTATTTGCTGGAAGCTGACGTTAATGCATAGGGGGAAAAAATCAAAGGGGAAGACGTTTAAAAACAAAACACCCCACCCACGAGTGATTTCTCCACACAGAACTCTCTAGGTTAAATATTTCTGCTAAGGGTAACTCAACATCTTTCCTCAGCAGCAATGAATTAATAGTTCAGTTCTTAAGGCAAAGGCATAAAGCTTGCCTTTGCTACTTAATATTTAAAAAGTGCCATCCGCAGGTATTGCGTTGGCCCTTGATAGCTCATTTTTCTGTGCCCACCGAGTCACACTTCTTTGTACAAAGTACCCATCGAATACCACCCTTTGGCCAGGTACGTGTGTTTGTAACATCCCTCTTGGAGCTTGACACAACTGAGTTGAACCCCTGAACAAGTCAGAACATTCATAGCAAAGGATTAGATCCTGCATCTTTAAATGGGAAGGAAACCCACAGTTTCACCACCATGTAGTTGAGAGCATGTCCTCCTGGGAAGTGGGAAAGGATAAAAAAAGCTATGGCAAAAGCAGTTTATAATACCCAAGCATGAATATATTGAAATATACTGATTGGTTTGGGGTTTTTTTTAGAGAAATACAAGAATGTGCATACTGGCCACTTTGACATGCTGCAGTCTTGGGAGCAGAAGTGGGTTTTGAAAACTGGGGCTTGGGAGAGCTACAGTGCCAAAAAAGTGCTGGATCTGAAAAATTCTCGTGCTACAGCTTGTGTTTTTCTGCTGTTCTGAACACAAAGATCTTTCTAGGGTTTTTTGTTGGTTTTTTGTTTTCTGTAAAAACAGTTCCTTTGCCTACACACTCAGAAAACTATTTAAAAATCCTCTTCTTTTACTGCTTTTTTTATGACAAAGAAAAAAAGAACCCATAAAATCAATTTTCGTTTAAAATCTTACAATTTCCATCCACAAGATTTTTTGAGCAGATCAATATTTTTTAATTAGCTTCAGCTCACCTTCTAGTTTCCATTTCAGTCATGTAGAAAAAAATTTGTAAAATTTGTAACTGCAACACAGGGAGGTCCACCAGGGTGGAGCCTGTACCTGCTTGAGGGGGCTGTGTCTGATTTGTGTCTGGAGAGCTCCAGGGAGGCCCGCGATCGATAAATGAGGATCGATAATAAAGGAGGAAGTAAGTTGTATTTTGACGCTATGGAGTACAACTCCACTAAACAGTTACCTCCTAAAGCTTCACCAGCCCAGGAGTTAATGGCCTTGGCTCATGTACCCACAAACGAGAAACATAGGGTACAGGTCTAGATGGAAATCTTTGCACTTCGCAGCCTCTCAGTAACATTTTTTGCACCGGAATTACAGCTCACATTGCATATCATCATTTTCTCCACATGAAGAGAAAGCATTGCCACATTTGGAAGATTAAAAATTACAATTCGTTATTCAAGGTACCTATTGAATTGCCTACATTTCCTTTGCCCTCATTACTGGTTATTAGGGTATTTGTGGGTAAACAGCAGCTATTCCATTTGCACTTAGTCAGAGTTCCTGCCCTGTCCATGCAGTAATGTTACAACCAAGTTCTTGTGACATTATCTATTTGTCACCATGGGAACATTGAGATCACAAATATGGGCTGTGGCATTAATGAATAAATAAGGAGGAAAGAAAAAAAAGGAAGGCATTAAAAATCTTTGCAATCAGCAGTAATAACAATAGAAGAAAATGCATGACAGATAATAAATGAGAAAGCTCTCAGTATTACTGTTGGAAAACTCTACTCGGGTCCTGCACTGTTTCTGTGCATTAGGCCGAGATGAATCTTCATGAGGCTGTCGTCTGCCTTGGAGAAAAATAGCTGCTGATCAGATCTTCATGTTAAAGATGAATTCTCATTACAAGAATAACATTTAACCAGTATCAGTTTCCAAAATCTTGTGAAGAGAAATATAAACCTGAAAATGACCATGAACAAAAATATTTTCCTTTCCACATTTGATTTTTAAATACTGAACGATGATGGAATTTTTTTTTTTTATTATTATTTGATGAAGTGAAAAGAAACCACATAGAAGCAGCAGGCTAAAACAGCTTCTTCTTTTAAAAGAAGAGTTTTATTATGACCAGATTTCTACTCTGTCTACAGGATATAATGTACCTTGGCCGCTGGTTGGTGACGTAGCAAAGCTGTCACAACCCTACAGGCAGTGATGTTTATTGTTCCCGGAGCAGGCTAGACCTGTTTCTTAGACCAGTTCTTCCGAAGTCTTCAGCATCCAGAACAGGCCCGCGGGTCGGGGGGCTGCGCCACAGATCGCAGCCTCGGTGATGCTCATGGGCTTTGCAGTTCTTCCTACATCCGTATGCACACCCGGGGAAAATACTAGGGGTGGGGAGACTTGTTTGCGATGTAATCCATGTCCCCAACGTGTTCAGCTGTGTCAGCTGAAGGGCCTGGTGTCAATCGTTCCTGGCGGCGTGGGTAGGTGACGGACCTCCATGAGCCAGAGCCGGGGCTAGCATTAAAGAGAGGGCTAAGCAGCCCATCCGCGAGGCGTTTTAATGCTGGGTTCAGAGTCTGCTTCAAATGCAGTGGAAAGCTGTAAGGTTTTTTTTTGATCTATGCCAGCTGTCGCCTCCGGCTTTGCTGAAGATACCGTGATCGCTGGGGTTTAAAGACTTTCATAGCAGCAAAAAAGGCCAGTCTGCTGGCTTGTTTGATGCGCAAATGCATCCGCCCTCCCTGCTGCTGCCCAGCCAGCCTCGATGCTCCCATCCAGCACTTTCTCTTAATTTCTCGTTATGAAATAAGGCAACTGGCTCATGCCACAGATCCTTTAATTCATTCTCATGGGCAAATATTTACAAAAGGCTTGTGGTTTTTGGCTGTCAAGCCATGGAAAGCTGGTGTTCCTGACAGTGCATTTGGTAAACGTCCTTCCTCCCATAGGGAAGGGAGAGAACAACCACATTTTCCAGCTCTATTAGAGTCAAGACTTTTAATCAACAGATTTTGATCAAGAAGGTAGGCAGGATAAACCACGTAACTAATATATTTGGCTGTCACGCCAAGTCCCAGGTAATGTCCGTTGGGGATGGTGGAGGCCAGGGAGGACAGGAAAACATCAATATTGACAATTATAAAACTCAATTATGCCAAAGCATAGAAGAACAATGGAGCAAAAGCAGCTTTCCAGGCTCACATGGGATAAACACTAACAGCACAATGGAATTATGTCTTCTCTGCATTTCATTAACAGTTGGCATTAATAATAAGAACACAGGTGTCACATGAACGCCTGCATCATTGAGTTCAATGTCCTGCTACTCTAGCACTTCATTGTGAAATCCCTTCTATAAATTTATTCAACACAGAGTAAGGGCAGTCCATACCATCACTGCAACAAATACAACACAGTGCCAGTGCGTGCCTTCTGTGAGCACCGTGAGCACCGTGAGCAAGCAGGGATCATACAGGAGCTGAGCCTCCCTGCTGCCTCCCCTCCTGGAGATGAGGAGGTTGTAGACCAACAACCTCCAGCTTTTTTGAAAGTACCAGTGCAAAACTGTCCATCAAATCCCTGACACCACTGCCATGATCCTCGTTATTCCATAAACTTTTTAGAAGATTTTGCGATAAGCCAAATCAGCTCCTCACAAACATTTTTCACAAACTTCAGTACCTAGTCAGATAAGGTTTGCATCTTCTTTTCTGGATTAGGCCACCTGGCCAAATAGTCAAGCTCCAAATAGGAGCTTCATTCCTGTCTTCACCTGTGAGTGTGCAATCTTTTTGCAAATGTCTTCCATGGTAAATTCAGAGAAAATAAGTCCAACTCTGCGAACAGTTCATATGCTGATTAAATTAACTCATGTGCTTGTTCCCACTGGAGTGGTCCGTAATCTTGTATGTGTACAGAGAAGCTGTCCTCACTACGATTTTTTATTGTTGTTGGCTTCTTTTCTGGACACTCATGCATTCAAAATCTCTGTATGGCAAAAATAATGCAATTTTTCAAGAATTTATGACGTTTCCTCTTCAATTTGTTTATACATAGTATACATTACAGGAACATACCATTAACATATACACAGATGTTACTGGATGCATTTTATTGTTCAAGTATACAAGTTCCCCAAATCCCACATTAAAGATACTCAATTCTAGAAATCACATTTGGAAAATCCATCTGTCAATATTGCAGAGAAGCAGCGACCTACTCTTGGATTTTGTATTTTTCATGCTTTTCTGAAGAAGAAAGGAATACGAATGACCTTCAGATCTTACAGGGAAAAATGTTTTTCTCAGATGTTTAAGCAACAAGTGTATATAGAGTTATCTGTGCTGGACAGAGATGATTCTGCAATATGCATTCAGTGATATTAATGTAATATGCTAATATCCATAGCTTATTTTGTATGTCTTCTCTTTAAAGAAGTTAGCATTGTAGTCCTCATGTGTATCATATCTCACCAGAACAAAGAAATGTGACTTTATTTCCTGTTATCCCTATTATTTTACAATTTATTTCTTTCAGAACCCTCGGAATTTTTACTCCTGAGGGTTTACTGTTCTTGAATTTCTTGTGGGTTTTTTCATAGCTTCCTCAGAGACTTCGGTCTCTGTCAAGGCCTCATTCTAAGCTCCCATGACAAGTGCCCTTGGATAAAGAAATTTTGTGTTGTATTTTAAATGGAAAGACAAATCAAAAACCCATCATTTAACTTTCCAGCTACTTCACCATCCTTCAATCAATTCATTTCCTCTTCCTTATCAAAAGGTCCCATAGTCATCCAGTAAACTTTCTTGTTACTAGGAATTTTTAATAACTGTTTTTTTTTTTTCCAAAGCTGTTTGTGATGTAAGTGAAGGTTTGAAATGGTCAGCTGCTTTTGGTGACAAGAGTGTTACCGTATTATATCAAATGGCCTGGCATGTCGGTTGGTAAGTTCCTACCCTCCAGCAAAGAAAGGCTTGCAAGGTGACGTGCTCTCTCTCTGCAAGCTCAGTTGAGTTTCCTCAAAAGTCCAGCAGCGAGCAGCTGGAAGGGACCAGCTGAAGCAACGTGTCCATGTACTTTGTGTCTGAGGGCAGAATCTGGCTCTTCCCAACTTTTTCAGATAAAACAGTTAGGACACGGGAAAATCAGCTTGATGGCGGCTCTCTTTCAATTTGATGGGATATTTTCAAGTAGTTATTTTTCCTTACAGTTCTATATTATCTTTTCAGCATTAGTTTTTTGCAGCTCTAGTGCACATTCGAGTTGAATGGTGTCTTTTTAGAGTACATGGCATCTTGCTCTACCATAGGACTCCAGGAGATGTTTCCAAGCAAAACACCTACAAGATCTAACCATTATTCATCCCCATATTTACACCACCATTTGTACACTCGTTACCTTACACCTTAACTGACTGTGGCTAGTTATTTATGTTGCTTTTTCCCCTTTCTGCCTCCTCATATGCAGTTTCTTTGGATGTGGTCTTCATGGCACTGGCTGCTGAGCACTGCCTTGGTCTTTCTCAGGGTGCCGTGCAGTCAGTGTTACCTTCTCTTGCTTTGAGGGAAGCCCTTGTGGCATGTATCTATGATCAGATGCTCATTGCTGACATCTGGTCCCAACCCTGCATTAACACTCTAGGAATAAACATGACAGAGTTACGTTTACACTGTACGGAAAGAAATCAAAACCTTACACTGTTCATAAAAGTGCATCTGTATAAATTAAATTTATGTTCCAGGGGAAAAAAAAAAAATCATAATTCTGATAAAAATAATGTTGAAATCATATACTTTTAAAGCAGAAGACTTGATGCCAAAAATATTTAAGACTACAAAATGATTTATTTTTATTTTTAAGGTTGAACCATCTTTGAGTTGCATAAATTTTCCACAAATATTAGTTTATATAATATTCTGTAATATTCATCATATCAGAAAAGATATAATCAACCCATTTGACCATTATTAAAATGCGAATTATATGCAATCCCCTCTCTCTTATTATTACAGTTCTTTTGTATTTCTTAAGCCATACAAAATTTAATAAATCTTTGCAGGACTTAATAAAGAGTGGAAGATTTATATATGCACTGAGACATTCATTTAGTCTTCATAGCCTTATTGAATTTATTTTCATTGGATTCCTCATCACCTGCTAGTTACCATATTTATTGCATTCTCTCCATTGCTTCTCAAAGCACGTACACATGAAATGTTCTTGGAAGACTATCTGTACAGATGTTGTGCTCATCAGGTAAATGTAACAAAAATGTCTGATCAGCCATTTGACTTAGAGTAATTGAGAGGTTTTGGGTTCAGTCATTCTTGTCCATTGGGTGACAGCTCCTGGAAAGCTCAATTACTTGCTCTTTTTTCCAGAAAGGGCCCTACTATTTCAAAGAATAACCAGAAAACTGCCTAAATTTTAGCAAGAAACAAGTAGTTGCATTTACACAGCAAATAGATTATTTGTGATGATTCAGAGCCAATTTGTCACCCCTTAATTCCTCAACAATTCCAATGTGCAGATTTTTCCAGACAGGAAAAAGTTTCCGTCTGAAACCACTTACAGCAGCATCGCATCTTGCAGTGATCCCCAGACTGACCGTGCGACTGCCTGGGACCTCCCTGGAAGTTAATAAGTATATCCAGAGATTAATAGGCATGAAATTGCTTGAGGCTGTAGACTGATGAGGATCTGAGAGATCCACTCTGCTTTTGCAATACCAGTATCTCTCCTTGAAACAGGGAACTTCAGGGACAAATTACGGGACTGTCCACGTGCTCTGCTGTCTCCACAGAGAGGGGCTTTCAACTGTGTCAAGAGTACGGGACATGTTTGCAGCAGACACTATGAGAGCATCAGTCTGGCTCAGCTGCCAGCTACTTTAGCCCTTCTGACCAGGTATTTGTCACCATTCTTGAAAAATGTACCTTGTGAGGAGCAAAATACGCTGCATCTACTCAGGCTAAAGTTGTGTTTAATGTGCCTTTACGCCCTAAGGCATGAGGGATCCTGCTCCCCACCAGCTGCAGGAACAAAAATAGGTTCTACCTGTGAGAAGAAATTCTCTCCAACTTCAACTCTGGCACCTTCTTCATCAAATAATACTATTTGTCTTCCTTTTTCAACCCGGCATACAGGGCTAGACCAAAAACCCCTCTGGAAGGGACCAGAGGTCAGTCCCTGTTTGGTGTGCGGTCAGCTGCACTTAACCACGATTCAGTCATGGCACTAGAAAATGTATTAATTGCCGGCTATCTATCCCATCAGCAATGGGAAAGAAAATCAGATTACCTGTGTAAAACTCTTCTTGACTGAATCATTTCAGATCAAAATTTCACCTACTGCAGCATCCTGCCCTCAACCACAGCCAACAGAAATGCTTAGGTAAGAGTATAACACAGTGCAAATACAACCAGCGAGATTTGCTGGAAAACGTATTTTTTCTTATATCCAGTGACTAAACCTGTCTTCTTGGATGAGGTTTGGCATATACAGAATGCTGAATGGATTAGGAAACGTGTATGAGAACAGACTCTAATACCACAACAAGATATTAGTTAGCGATCGTTCCTCACTGACATTCAGTTTAGTGATTCCCTGCTCTCCTGGAAAAGCCCTTGAGGTCTTAACATGACTACATTTATATTACTTGAAGACATAACTCTAAAAAGAAACAACCTACCATACAAACAATGCTACTGGGACAGGTCATGTTTTGAACTATGTAAAACTTTCTTGAAACCATTAACTTGTTTACCTGCTTTATCCAGATGTCTGGAATTAAACATTTTTAGGAAATTTCTAAATTTTCCTATTTTTCGATACTGCCTGTCCACAAAAATGCTGTTTATTTATTTATTTATTTAGCTGCCTGTCTGCAAAGATACAATCCCAACTCAGGAAAAGAAAGAGTCAAAATATTGACTGAAGCAGTACCAACAGAAACACAGAGAATATTGCTTGTGGTTGTAAAAAGACAGTTTTATTTGGAGAAAATGCAACTCTGCTAACACTGTGGAACTACACATCTGTCTAAGCATTTATAAAGCTGTTCCCATACCTCAGCGAAAGATTGCAACATGCCTCACTCACTGAAATAGAACAAATATGTCCTGGAAAATTGTATTAGAATAGCCCAGATGGAGATTGTCAAAATATAAATCTTTGTAAGTTACCGATGTATATCTCAGGGAAAAAAGAAACAAACAGCACATGTAGGACACTGCTAATGAATCACATTATTCATAATGCTGTTAATGACTCAGGCACGGATACCTTGTGTAATTAAATTGTAAGGAAGCATAGTTTAAGCAGATGGAGCTTGTCGGAATTTTAATATGCTGCAAACTGCATTTCATACTAGAAACAAGACTAATTGTTTTGTCAAGATTTATATTCTAGTACTATTTTATATATTACAATCCAGAATTTCAGATTTTATCTTGCCAAATAACTATCTCCTATGCATATCAGCCTTAGAGTTGTTCAAATGACATTCCTTGATTTTTTTTGGCTTCAGTGATATCTCCTGAATCCTTAGTTTAGCCTCCATTTCTGCATTCATCATAACATAAATAGGACTTATATTGGAATAAAAGGTTTATTCCAAAGAGCTGTACCAGCTTCCAGTGCAGGGATCCCCAGGGAGTACATGAAATTATTCTGATAGTAGCAAGGACTGCAGAATTAGCACCACGCTAGATACACAGACGAGAAAGTGCTATTAAGCAATTATGAAAGGCAGACACCCAATTGCACCCATCTTTTTTCCAGAGAGCCAAGTAAAAATCAACAACACTCTCGAACAGTCCTTGTCCCTTGGTGTCTGCAATTTGCTGTCAGCACTTGCATGGGGCTGGGTGTGAGCTCACGGCAACAGCCCAGGGGTCCCTTCTCCGTGGATGCCAAAGTGCAGGACGGTGACTTCCCTTCAATAACCTACAAGAGAGAAAATCACCACCTGGCCAAGGACACAGAACAGCAATAGCAGTAATTTTTGAATAGAAAAAGAAATAATATTTTTGGTAAATGTGTGTCCTTTCAGGCTTCTTTTTTGTCCTATGTCCTATGTTCTGTTTTCAATTTATAGTCTTAGAGTACGTGAAAACAGACACACTCAGTCTGGAATGAATATTCAAAAGGGATTGCCGCATAGAGGCACTCTGTGTTTTACATGGCCCCTGTCCAAGGTCAGATCTCCTTTCATCTCCTGTATGTTATAGACCTGTAGATTTCATCCAGATATCTCTATGCAGAGCCCAGAAAAGTCTTGTAAAATATACCATTTTTTTTCTCTTGAGACTAAACAAGAGACACTGGGGGGTACCAGTACTGAAGACTGGAGGAGTCATAATTAACTGAGATATGAGGACATCTAGGAACTACAGTTAAAGGAGGGCAAAACCCACTATCAACATAACGGACACAGGTACAATTCTTACTAGGAACATCACTTTGACCTTTCGTCTATGGCCAGCCATCAAAGAGCACCCCACGTCTGCTGGTGCTGTGTCTGAAACATGGAGAAATTTGAAAGTGATTCTTAGCTAGTTCCTTTAAGACTCAATGTGCAATGAAAATGTTTAATTTTCCTTTGCTAACTCCTACCTTATCAATGCTAAAATGGAAAATGGAAATATCTACTGAACAATTCTTCTTTTTCTACATCGCCACTTAAAGGGTTACAGTCTGTATGTAGCAATGATCTATATGCAAAATCTGGGCTGTAGGGTTTTTTTCATAATATTTTTAATGACTGTTTATTATCTTTAATCCTGTTAGGGATTTCCATTTCATTGCTAATTTAGCTTCCCCAGCCAGTCACTTCCATTTTCAAACTTTTAATTTATTTCTTTTGCCATATTATCGTAACCCTCTGCATTTTTTTAACTAGGACAGTTTTTCAGCCAATTTTGAAATCATGAACATCTAATAGGATATTTTTTAAAATTGCAGTCTTTGTACTTCTCACTTTAAATATATGCCCCCAGCCTACACTGCCAGCAGCTCCATAAGCTTTGGACCATTGTTTTTGGAAGGCACAAGTCTATGTGGTCTGAGTTTGGGTCAAATCTGGTGACATAATCACACAGGTTTCCATCGACCACCGGCCAAGGATCTACGGATAAGGCACTTGGCAGCCCTCAGCCTCAGACACAGACCACAGGGAAATGTCCAAGAAGTGTGTGTACAGAGACACTTCGCTCTTGCCAAAAGCTCCCACGGCTCTGCCGAAGGAGACCTCAGTGCCCACTGCTCCCTTTGAACTCTTGACTCGGAGACGTTATAAGAAGGTCGTTTCTGAATACCAAAAGGGTGTCTATGTATTTTTTGCTAGCGTACTGTGAGACATATGTAATAAGGCATCTTTCTGATGTTGCCTCGCATGACGTTTTCAGAAGCTGAAAAGTGGAGGTTTATGTGAAACCACCATACGGTAAGCACAATCAATTTTTTTTTGTCAAATTCAGGGGGCATTTCAAATGAATTTCTGCAGGATTTAGTCTTGACCTCAGTTCTATTCAATATTTTCTTAATAGCTTGCATGATGGAATAAAGAACACACCCACACAATTTGTGGATGGTAGCTAGGAAGGACTGAGATCTTTGAAGTTAGGATCAAAATTTTGAATTGGACAAATGGCACAAGAATCACAGTGAAGCAACCCAGCCAAAGGCTGTGGTGTGCTTTTGGGAAGGAAAAGTCGGAGTGCCATGTAGAAAACTGGAATTTCCGGATGCAGAGCAGTGTGGGGTTAGGATGAATAGCACAGTTAGCAAGAGAGATGTTGCAAAGCACACACACACACAGAGCAGTACAATTCTATATGGAGGACCTGGGGACTTGGAAAAGGATCCCAAGGGATCAGGAAGACTGCTCCACTTCCCAAAAGCAGGGCAAGCTGATCTGGAGATGTCAGACCACTCCGTAATGCAGATTTTCACAGTCTCATCATGTAATTTTTTCCTCCTCCTTTCTTCCCCCACTTAAAACTCATAGTATATGAATCTAATGAAATCAGAAATAACTAATATTTACCTGTTATGTTTTGGGACCTCTGAGGTAACTTTAGGAAGTTCTTCTTCTTCCATCCCTCTGATGGCAGTATGTCACCTAGTTCGCAAACCTTGGTCCTAACGCACGTCATTGCTGTGAGGGAGCCTCAGGTGTGCTGGGAGTTTTTCCCTGTGAGGCTCTACGTCCCAGACCTCTGAGCCTCCTTCCCTCCCCTCCCAAAACACAGGTTTTCAACTCTTCAGTGCTTTTTTTGGTTGCTCAGACCACAGACTGCTAAGACATGTCTAGCCAGAACATGCTTATAAATCATCCTTGTTTGGAAGAGAAGCTGTGCATATATTGTTGCACCATTTTCCTGTTCTTTTTTTTTTTTTTTTTTACTTCCACATCTCTTAATTAAATCATGCATTTACAAAAAAAGTCTTACAGTCCAAAGCATAATCACCTCACTGTACTGAACAAGTCACAGCCTGCACTTAGATTATTACATAGCTATTCCATACTAAATTATATTCATGGCTATTAAAGGTGAAAGAAAAAGTAGTATTGAGGAACACGTGGCTACTGCAGGATGGCAATAGCCTTACAGAAGGCATTACAAGATCCACAAGGTCGTTTTCAATTCACCATGCCCAATTAAGTTCTTCTCAATGTTAACAGCTGAAAAGCCATTCAAAGTAGTTTATGTATCAGCTTTGTTACGTAGAATATTAGCTGTATGGGGTTAAAAGCAAATAATGTGCAAGGGAAAATTCCTCACACCTTAAACAATCAGAATATAGTCTAAGGAAAAGCTAATTATAATGATTCCTTTTTATGCTAGTTAACAGGTTTCATATGGGGAAAATACACTTTACCGTGCCAACTTAGAGAACCTGACAAAGCCAGAACAACTTTTGCCCTGTTACATCTCTGAAGAAAAGGGGACAGAGAGGAGGTTTGCACAGCTCTTGCTGTTTCTCATTACAGCCCAGGAGGCTGCCTGGAACCACAATCTAACATTGGGGTAAACCACAAACTTCAAGCTTTTAATGTTGGTTGTCTGAACACACAAAATACCATTTCCATCATTACATCCTTCTTCCTTTGAATGCATCAACGTACTTGGGAAAAATGTATAGGGAACTCCAAAACAGGAATATTAAAATTAAGCCCAATGCTGAAGGGACCAGGCTGTACATTTGATCCACTACAACACCACCCCTAAAGTTTAACTCCCTTCTTATGCTCTGCTTATAGCAGCTACAAAGAATAATTTTCTTTGACGGAATGCTTTTTTTCAGGCATTTATTTTCAGTTGAATGAAAAAAAGTGTTTCTCCAGAACTGAAATTGTCTCTGGGAATTTTACCCTCCTCCTAATAAAAAAGATGATCTTATTGAGATATTTACTTTCAGGTCATTGACAACTGAAATAGAATAATTTTATTTTTTTAGCCCAGTTTAGCCCAGTGGTCTCTGCACCACTTCTACTACACCAAGTCCCGAAAGTCTCACCAAATGCCCAGGCACGTGATTTTTCCTGCATTCCTTCCAGGACAGCCCGTCTGTCTGTCTCTCAGCCCTTCTGCAGGCGGCTCTGGAGCCATTCCTGCCTGCTGCGAGATTGGTATGCAGAGCCTGTCCTCACGGCAGACCTGGAGCCAGCTTTCCACCCAGGTGACCTCGACAAATTTATCCAGTGAACTGCAATTAAAATGAACTGAGTAGTTCTGCTCTAAACCAAGACGTTTAGACCATCTCAGTACACAGTATTGGGACATTCAGCATGAAAATGCCAGACGTTCATAAGTTTGCTTTGTTTTACATAAAGCAGAAAATTAAATGTCTCTTTGCCTGGAAAAAAAAGTTAGCTTGTCCACTCTATTTCCCTTCTTAATATGAGTCACTGTGATGCAGGAAAGGAAACGTGGTGGAGAAGCCCAAATCCAATTGCCCACTGAAATTAGTGCATATTGTAACTTTTATATAGTTATTCAATTTGAGCTGTCCATTTGAGAAGAGAATAATAAATGGATAAAGAATAGAGATTAAAAATAATCTAATAAGTAATTATTAATCAAATTCTGACCAATCTGCTGTTTGCAGTTTTACCTCTGGTATCTAGAACCAGCATTTCTTTAAAGAAGTACAAAAAAATGTTCCAAAAATGAACCACTGTTTTTGTTCTCTTTCTTAAGTAACGATTTATTGTATTGTACAATCAGGACTTCAGGAGTTTATATCCGCAGCTGTTCACTGCAGCTCCACAGTCTCATCCGACATAATTCAATGTAGCATTTGTGACTTCAGTGGAGCCGTGCGTATTTACGCTGCCTGCCAATCCTGCTTGCAAATGTTTATGAAGGTCTGAGCTCTGCAATCCTGCAGGATCTGCTACCGTTCTTCCTTTGCCAGCCCCCTCCACTACGCTTCTGAGACCGCGCAGTGTGTATGTGACAGGGAAACGTGCCTCGCTGCCTTTGACACAGGATTTCTATGCCAGGCTGCGCCGAACATCGCATTCGACTGCTGGCGCTACATCACAGGCTGATGCAACGCACAAATCCAGAGCTGCTGAATTGATGGTTCAAACGGCTCTTTAGCTGTCTAAATGCTAAAATAGCTGCAGCAGTTAGAAAATGCCAAACCCAGTGATACACTGTCTACTTTTGAATTATTCAAGATATCACTCAACAACCCGAAAGGGCTTCACTGATGTATTCTGCAACGTTCGCCAAGGTGCCACGGCTGTGCACGAGGCTGCTGTTTGTGTTAGGGTAGAAAGCCCGTCTTTGAGAATATCTCCTGAAAACACAGCACCGTATACAGGGATCTATGGATCATGCATCACTTCTCTGGCATGGAGGATGCTCTGAGGATGTGTGTTAATGTTAACACGTCAGTTTTCCATTTCCATGTGATCTCGTTCTTGACAGTGCAAAATGTGCTTTGCTGCTCATCTGATTTCACAGCCTCTTGGAGCTTCTGGGGGAAAAAAAAGTTTGTTGAACAGTCCTGTGATCTCAGACTTGCAGAGGCGCTGGCGGAGCGGGCTCTCTGTCATGTGCAGTATGAGGAAAACAGCGCACGTCCTACCCCTGCTCTCACCCCTGACAGCCATGGCTTCCCAAGGCGCTCCGCTGGCTGTGTTGAGTGTGTTCAAATGCCATTTTCACCTGGAAATGACTAAGCAGACTCTATACATTTTAAAGTCAGGGTTACCGCCCTGCATACGTGGCTGGCATCAGCACTGTCTCTCCACAGAGAGAATTTCTTGTAGCTCAGTTAGGAAAAATCTGGAAATGTTGACTGCCAGCTGCCCCCGGTCAGTTCCTGAGGGATATTCCCGGTCCCATCCCACACAAGTGCAAGAAAGGAAGAGAGCTCATTAAGAATTAGGACATCAAATTTGCAGAAAACTTGAAGTACTTATTCATGCTTTCTTTGCCTAAGCTCAAATTCATTGTGAATCTGGAAAGGGAAACTGGACACGTTTACTGACAAGAAGGAAGTCTCTGCCTCTCAGTGAGCGGTTGGAAGCGGGATGAGTAACCTGGAGAAGTGCAGCAGTTATTCTCTTCCATGAATATCCCTTTTGGTCTGTGTCTGAGATGGGATATTGAGCTATGTGAACTACTGCTCTGAACCAGTACATCATTTCTTAAACTTTTGGTGCTATGCATTTGTATTGCAACGCAGTTAACTGAGTGGGAAGGGAGAGGGAGAGCAACAAATACAAGTGCATTCCTGTTAATTCCAGTACACTGCCATGACATGCTCAAATAGTAAACCTACTATTTCCATATTGTCAACATGTGGAGCAGGGACAGCAGCAGGAACTTCTCTGGACTCCTACCCAACTCTATGCTGCAATATATCTCCCAGCAAGGGATGGGCTGACATTTCTGTAAGGGCAGGGTTGGAGGGTTTACATTTATGTGCAAAAAAAAATCAATTTCTAAATTTGTCAGCTACACCAAAAACCTCCTACAGTCGTTCTGTGCCTGAGACGAGTGAGCAAAACAAGGGGCCAGTTCCTGGCTTGGCTGAGGTTCCTTGTGCTCTGCTCTGGGGCAAAACCCAGAGCTGAAGTTGACGAAACTATGCAGGTTTATATGCATAAAGGCTCTGGGTTGCTACCTATGGACCAGTACAGGCAGCCAAAGTCATGCAGCTCCTTGTACTTACTCTAAGCATTGAATCCAGCTTAACTACTCTCTAAATAACATGCTAGATGGGTTTATTTTTAACCAATCTCTGTGCTTAAAGTACAACTCAATCTCTTGTCCCCATCCTCTGGCTACTTATGTTTCAGGCGAAGCGACTTTATGCAAGGAACTGACTGGGATTTGATGAGGGAGACGGACACCAGCCAGGGCAGGAGGTCAAAAGCTTACCTGCCATGGCCCTTTGATTAGCTTGGCGGTTAGTGACTTGCTGTAGCTTTGCACAGGATCTCTCAGCCTCCACGGTGAGACACCGCATTGCTTTCATGCCCTCAGCCGAAGCCCATTGTCCTGTGGAGCTGGCAGGGAGCCCACTGCCACCTCCCGGTGCCTCCCCGGCTGTAAATTGCCGGGGTTGGCTCCCATGTGCTGCATCCGCCGTGAAAAATGAACTTTCAAATAAAGAAGAAATGCAGTCCTATAAATCTGTTGAGGAAAGGGAGAGGAATATACTTTGCACGTGCTTTGGTTGTAGAATAAGCGATTCAGCCACAAAGATTTTCTTCTAAGAATAAAGCACTCAAAAAAAAAAAAGACGTGCAGAAAATGAGAAGCCTGCAAAGGCACAACCGGCGCTTTTTCAGCTCGGTGCTGAGTGATGGGTCAGAGTCACAAAACCTCCTCTCCCCTGCAACGCAGCCGTGCTCTCCGGCACGCCAGGAAGGTCGATCAACCGGAGCTGCCCGGTGGCTTTGCACGGAACGGCACTTCACCCAGCAGAACACACTGCTCTCTTAAATGCTGGGTATGCCATTTTTCAGGTTGTTCAGAGGAAGAGGAAACTGCCTTAATTTCTGCACTGTTATATTTCACTCATTATATCTATTGTTTCTTACTGTGCTCATTTATTACAAATGCATATTGTGCCCTGAAGTTGATTTTCTCAGCAATCCATCATTCCTGGAACCACTTTGATTTGCTTCGCTTCCCTAACTTACAGCCCAAATCTTGGCTCATCTGAATTGCTTCTCTTTTGTTATTGACTTCACTTTTAGCTACAGTTTTTCAACCAGGTCAATGCTCTGACTGCCTGATCGTCCCTGAGTGCCTTAGCACGTGGCTGTGTTGCAGGGGAGAAGAGGTCTTGAGGCTCTGACTCATCATTCAGCACCGAGCTGAAAAGGTGCATTTATGGCTTTGCAGTAGTGTCATTTTCTGCCCGTATTCTTTGAGTGCAGTGTCTTCAGGAGAAAAATGTTCTTTTTAGGTGGTCAGTCAAGAATTATAGCTTCTCACCTTACCTGAGTGCTCTTTTTGTACTTCTCTCTGTTTATTCCTTCCTTTTGAGGATGGATAGAGCAGACATGCAGCGAGTAAGACACTTGCCATAGGAAACTATAATGTTAGCCTGAACGCCTGAAGTGTTCTGCATTCATCTCCAGTAATATCTTCCTCTGCAAGTGGCATATCTCCCCTGGGCTAGCGACAGAGCAACTGCCAGTTCGCAAGTAGTTTTCAGGGGAAATTTAGCCCTTCCTGCCAAAAACAGTGATTCCGAAAATGGTTTAGCTGTTACTAAGTGGTGAAAGTGTCTAAAATCCATCAATCTGCTTTTTGTTTTTAAGGCAGGACTAGCTGTCTTTATTGTGTAAATCAAAACAAATTCTGGGGGAAAATAGTTAAGAGGTTTGGTTCCATCCTTACACATAAGAGTAGTTATGTTTTTTTTTTTACTTGACTCGGGTAAAAATAAGGACACCTGCCGTCGTGTCACTTCATGGCTAGCCTGGCAGATTTTCTCAGCCTATTTAAGTGACCTCACCCCACGACTGGCATTATGCAGAGTCGCAGTTCCACGTCCTCCGCACCCACGGCACCCGAGGGACAGTCGGAGGGGCTCCGTGGGATGCGCGGGACCGATGCGTGCCGGCGTGCCTGCAGCACCCCGGGCTTTGTCCCCGGAGCTGCCCAGACGCAGGGCGTGCAGGCACAGCTCGGTACATGAATGACCCCAGGCACTGCAGCACCTCAGCCCTTCAGAACACTGTGCAAAATAGCAATTATGCTCCCTGTTTTAGGTAGGAAAATGCCCATGAAAAAAAGCTAGAGATACAGTTTCTTCTTTTTGTGGAATAATTCGTCAAATCTCCAGTGAAGCCAAAGCAGTGTTGCTGATCACCCTGGGTGCTTCGCTCAGAACCGGTTATTTCACAAACACTTCCAGGCTGTTGATCCCTGGCCATCCGCTCCGTGGAGGCTCAGGCTGGCCTGAACGCTCTGCTCAGCTTCTAGCTCAGGTCAAGATGCTTTAGCTGACGGTGGGAGCTTATCAGCCTGCTGGGCTGGGAGCAGAGTTTATAAAGAAATGTGTTTCAGTTTTAAATATGTTGGGTCAAAATATCTATTTCTTAAAAGCAACCAAATAAAACCAACAACAACAAAACCACTTAAAAACAGTTGATACCCAAACTATGAAAGTCACCATTAGAATAACTTGGTTTAGTTTGGAGAGTAGAGTTTAATGAACTTTTTTTTTTTCTTTAATTAGCTCAATTTCTATCCTACACTATCCAACAAGGAAATAGTTGCATGAAAAGAGAAATTATTAAAAGAGGATCATTTCATCTGACTTTTGTGTAACTTCATTTTAGACTTGGTTGATCTAAGGTTGAACAAGAAAGTTTAGTCCATTGAAGCCAGAATTACCAATTGTAATGAGAACTACGCTGGTGTTGGACTATGGTGTCTTTGTGCCAACTGTGTTTTAATTTCAAATTAAAACTCTGCCTATTCTCCCAAAGTCTGTCTAGTTTTGCCCACAGGTCTCCTGCACACCAGCATCAGCATGTTTCCTGAATGTTACCTTGCAAACCTCATACATGTGGGAATTACTAAGAAATAAAAATAGGCTTGGGCTTGTTCACAGCCACCTGCTGTTTTCAAGATGAAAACACATAGGAAAGCTATTTAGAGCGACAGAACACTTTTTAATTAAAAAAAAAAAAATGTTTTTATGGAAGCCTAGAGCGTCAGCTGAATTGCGAACCAGAGGAGGAACATTATGTTTTAGACTTACTAACATCTCCTGTACGGCACAATACTGTTAAATACCTCAGAGGTCCACCAGGAATCTAAAATTCTCCAATCAATTAAAGCAAGCTAATTCAAGGCAGCAGCGTATGTCAGGCCTTTTAAATAAATGTTTCCATGATTTAGACCTTTTTATAGACTGTATCCAAATTGTCAAGTATTTCAAATAGACTCACTGAGACTTCTCCTGCAACTAGAAAAGACTTGCTTTGGTCTTCCCCCAACCTTTTGTAGCTTACCAGGTTTCAGTATTTCTTTTGCGTGTTTGAAAAAAATACCATTGGGCTAGATAAATGCCTTTGCTGACATACAGTGGTTCATTTACAGCTGCAGCAAGGTGTATGCATCACTCCAAGTCCCATTAACAACTCTGCTTCAATGAGCAGCAATTTTCTGCAGTCAGTTATGACTTCCCCAACATTTAACTAACTCAGGCAGAAATATATATATTTTTCCCCTGCAACAAAGCTAATCCTGTGGAACGGACCGGAAGGGTCCATCTTTGTTGAGTCTTGCTCAGTAGCCCTGTCTTTCCAGGTGGTGGCATCCTCTTCCAGATGGTTACAGACTGCCAACAACCTCTAAGCAAGCACCCTATAACTCCTTTTAAAGCCTTTCGTGTCTCTGCCCTCACTGGCCCAGCAGATCTTGTCATTTACCATCACTTTTGCTCCCCCAATCAGCACTGCCTGTGGGTTGGCTGGTCCCACAGCCATGTCCATCCGTCCTTGCAGCCTGACCTGATCCATGGATACACGTGGTGAAAAGCAGCCTTTCCCCAGCTGTGCCTGAGATGCAACCTTGCTGCAACAAGACGAATCTGGCTGGCTTCTCATCGCTTGTCTACCAGTAAGGACATCAGAAGCCAATTAAAAGTAAACCATTTTGGAGCAGCAGGAACCTTCAGACTGTACAACAGCTATCCACGAGCATGCACTCGCACGCTGCCCCCCACCTATTCTTAAATGTTCCTGCAGGACCTCATCTGTGCTTTCTCCCCAGCCTCCCACCACCTCTGTCGCCAAATCTGTGCTTACAGCTGTCTCAAGTCAGGCTTTAAGCCCGAAAGCATTTGTATAATATATAGCGTCAAGTGTGAGTACTCCATGGACGTGACTGGATAAGCTGTTGTATTCAGTCACACTCCCCTGCGGGGTTCGCATGAGAGCTTCTCAGCTTGGGCAGTTCAGGAGTGGTTTCTTGGCCACAGGACAGTAGTAGCCCATCATACTGTTTCTTTTCCAAATACGGGATAATAGTGGTTATTGACCTCACTCACGGATGGGGCAAAACTGAGAAAGTGTACATTCCAGGAGGCATTTGTCTTCCTATTGGTTGATAGAAATTAAAGTAATTCATGGATACATGCTGATTTTTGTTATTCTTTCTCTTGAAGACAAACAAGCTAACGCACAAGAATGACGTGGGTTTGACTGTGTATCTTCTGTTTCAAACCGACTGTACCAATATGTAGTTAAACGGGGGGAAGAAAAAAAGGCTTTCAGTTTATTGAAATATAATTTTCAGTCTACACCAAAGACACTTGTGATGGTTTGATGGTTTCTCTTCAATAGCTTTGTCTGCGTTCTGTTCAAAACCAGTTAGTTTTTAAATTCCAGATTTTCTTCAGAAACACAGCTCCTGGTTTGGCTGCTTTTGCAGGGGAGTGCTGCACAGGGGAGCGCATCCCTTTCCAAATCAGTCCAGTAAAACATAGGAAATATTTCCAGCCTTCACTTTGTGCACAATCACATCCTCAGACTGGCAAAGTTTCCGAGGCATGGACACTCACCAGACTTGGGCAGTTTAGGGCTACCAGGATCTAAGTGAGTACAATTAGTCTCTAAGCTGTAGGAAGGCTACGAAAGAGTCCTATTAGCACTGAAGCTGCTGTGACTCAGAAGGATCAATAACACTTATTTGCAAGTGTTTAGAGTACATTATTTGCATTTGTGAAGGTAAGGAAAAAACTATTGAATTTTAATTAGCATTTTCTGGCTCTTCTGGGAGAACTCTGATTCAATCCACAGATACTTTCAGTATATTTCAAGACAACATTGTGGGCAAAATTCAGAATAATTTCTGGTGTTCTGCCATTACAAAAAAACACCTCCAAAGCATAGATTTCCGTACACTATCCACTGCCACAAGTTATTACAGAAGCATAATAATGGGTCTATTGTACGATAAATTGTTTTGTCATTTTAAATTTCTGGTAACTGCTGAGAAGAAAAATTAAATAAATAAAATGACCAATTTTCTTTTATGAAACCAGACTTTGGCTGGGAAAATTATTTTTTCTACTGCACATAATAACATTTAGATAAATAGATCAGCTTTTTCTCTACTACATACTCCAGAATAAATAATTGTACTAAACGTCTGTGTAAATGTTTTAGATGATAGAAAAATACGCAATGGGAAATAATAAATACCGTGAGTCAGAATGGTCACATAATGTAGGATTGCTATTCATCTGATGAGAATGGGTGTACCCTGAACAGGCTTTTCAGATAAGAAAGGTAGATGACAGAATAATACACAGATATTTTAAAATAGATCTTAAAAAAAACCAGCGAGGTTGTGTTCACAGAAAAAGCGAAATGCTTCAATTGCAATGAATGTTGTTGATGTCTAGACAGAGTTGAGACATTCAGATTCCTTAACTGTTAATTTCAATCTTTCAATCCATTTATATCTTTAACTGTTCTTGGCTCTACACTCCAAGTAGTTTTTAATTTGTATTTTAAATGCATGTTTCCAGACTAGGAATAAGTAAGAAAACTCTTTTTTATTGATCATAATTACTTCAGTAATGAGAGTGAAGCAAAGATTTGGACTCATCAAGAACTGATCTCAACTTCTGGCAGGAAAAACATGACCCAGGGAACGTTCATACTAGTAACCCCCTGTGCCTGGCATGGAAGGCCTCCAAGAAGGAAGAGCTTCAACAAAGCTGATGTGGTCCTTAGTTTAGGAGAGCAAACCCCTTTCATTCCAGCCTGGAGGGTTATCTAGAAGCTGGCAAGAATAACTGGTGCTCTGTACATGTATGTGTGGTTCTTCAGGATTAGCAAATATATTCCTATATAGCAGGTTAAACAAGAAGAAATAGTGGTGAAGTCTCTGCCTGAATCACTTGGCCACATTAAAAAGAGGTACTCTGAGCAATAATCCAAATGAAGACCAGCGCGGCATTAGAACTGCAGGAAAATATAATCAAAACCATGAAGATAGATGTAAAATGAAGTAAGTGTGACAAATGATGGCCAAACGTAGCTTATGCCAGCAAAACACAATAGCTTTTCCTGTAGCAGCTAATTTTATAGGCAACAAAAACATGGCAGGGCCCATATGTTGGGATCTCAGATTCTACTGAAGTGACACATTACTAGTCACGGAGAGATCACAGTGTAAATTCAAGAAGGTGTTAGTACAAAAGAATATAATGATATGATGTCCATGGCCGTGGGAAAGGACCTAATAGCTTTGTCTCAAACCAGAGTGGCCACAGATCCTGTGGTCCTCGCAGAAACCACACTGAGTAGGGAGGTTTTCAGGCTCACCCTGGGTTGCTCTGAAACCTGGTACCTGATGAAACAGCAGGGCCCTAAGAGAAAAACTCTGCAAAGGGATGGGCAACATCAGAGTACTCCTTTTTCCCAGTACACCTCCACAAAGGGTATCGGAATGGACCATACCCCTACGCCACATACTTTTTGGTCCCAAAGATGAGCACATGGTTTATGGCATTTACAGGATGGAGTTAAGAACTGCAGCACAGAAGTTGGCATGTCTGGAATACATATGAAGAAAAACCAAACCAAAAAGTCTTTGTGTTGCCCAACTTCCACAATTTACATAAGCTCTTGGTATTATCTATCCTGAATGTGTCTTATACATCGTCTGCATCACATGTGCACATGTATAACACCATTCAACGCCAAATTAAACTGTGAGAACTTTGGTACATGACTGGAAATAGGATGTCTGTCAATAGTTTGAAGTAAATAGCTTTGGCTCTACACACTTGGAAGACGATCTTGAATCATCTCTGCTACCTGCTAAAAATGGCTAGCAGTTTTTTAATTCCTCCATTGGAACTCTCCCCCAGCTCCAGTCCCCTCGTTGCAAGCATCCCATTCATCAGCTCTTTCACGCTGCTTCAATTAAATCCTACCGCGCTCCAAGGCAATGTAGCATCCGCTCTGGAGAAGAATTTCAATTCGGTAAACAGGCCTGTAAATATGCTGTTGTGGATAAATTGGCCATCAGTGTGATAGAGAGAAGTAAAGTAAAATGTGTGATTACAGCTAGTTTTTATGTGCTAGGAAGCCGCTGAGACATTACTGAGAGCAGGAACAATGTTTTTGCACCCTGTGCTTATCTGGCAGTTTTGTACCTATTTTATATTAGCTATTTTCAGGCAAATGTTCTATGTCTGACTGATACTTCTTACATGGAAAGCTACTTTTAAAATAATCTTGACCTAGATTTTTATAATGAAAAGCAGCAGACAGTGCCAGAAAATGTTGTGCTGTTAGTGCCATTTCACCTCCATTCCTTAAACACAGTTCATTTAAAAGATACAAATTTAATCCACGGCAGAAGACTGATGGACAAGCACTTAGATTTCAGGCTTGTGTGGATTTCAGGCTGAGTGCTCGGCTGAAATGTGTTTCTGCTGGTGGAAGAGAGGGTTCTCCTTCCACTGAGGTTACTTCTGGTTGCATCCTTGCTCGTTTTTGGAGTCCCGCTGGAGGCAGCAGCGATGCAAAGATGCCTTTTGGTGGCTTGGCCATCATCCAGGAGGCCAGGGCAGCGCTCCTTGCCCGGCTCACTCTCTCTGAAGCTGATCGCAGAGCCTCAGCAGAGGAAATGGATAATCTCTTTATTCCAGTTCACTGGCCAGGAGGACCTTTGGGCTGGGGATCAGCAGTTAGCTACCACATTTTGGTACCCCGGGGACTGAGCGAGTGCAGTGTGGTACTTTATGCCAAAATATTAGTGACTGCCTGAAGCCCTTTCCCATCTCCCCAGAGGGAGGATCTGTACGTTGCACAAATTACGTACATCAAATAAATATTCTGTTGCATCCTCATAATACTTTTTTCTTTACAGCAACATGTCCAAGAATGAGGAAAGAGTACTTAGGACCAAAAAACTTTCACTTTTTACTAGGTAAATCTTGCCCCAAGCCCAGGCTTTCGGAGATAAGCACAGAAAACTACCACAGCTCTGACATGGTAAATGACAAACAGAGCAAAAAAACCCAAATACAAAGAAAAGCAGTCTTGCTCCCAAGCTGAAGTCATCTGGTGACTTTCCTTCGAAATGCTGAGTTCAGCTAAACTCAGACTTCTGAAAGCAGGGAAATGTGCAATAAATAATTAAATTACGACTTTATTGTCAAAGTGAAGTTCCCAAAATAGAAATGTTTTCAGAAAGGATTAGCCATATTCACAGGAGGTAGGTCCTTCGGAGCGTATTAAAAATGCTGATTTGGAAATAGCTTAAACTGCTTATTGCTGGCAGCGGGGGAGTATCTTGGGGCGGGGGTGAGCCCTCATACGCAGTTTTCCCCAGCATCTGCTGTTGCTCAGCTGCGGACGGGACACCAGGATGGAGGATCTTTATGCTTTTTTTTTAATGTAGAAAGCAGTTGATACCTACTGATGGGTGTTCACCTGTTTCTCTACACAGGTGAGGAGCAGATTCCACATCCCTGCTCCATCCTGCCATATCTGCTCAGGTCACCGTTGCGGTGCAGGGAGGCTTCCAGGGGGGAAGTGATGGGGGAGTGCATTGAAGTTAAAACTGTGCCTGTACTATGACTCTTCAGTTATGCATTCTCCAGAGCTGGAGTTTAACTTTCTTCAAGGTCACAAAGTACCACGGAACAACCTTATTTCTGTGATGACCTCGTTTGCTTTGTCACTCCTTGCTCAGCAGTGCCTGGAGCAGCGATGGGCTGCCTATTGGCAGCAGTGATGAGGGGCTCCGGCATGTGCCCAAGACCTACAATCCCTTCGGGAGGCTGGGAGCTTGCAGGACTGACCATGTGTCTTGGCAGCATTCATTCAACCTACTGAATATTGATACATTTTGCTCATCCCTTCATATCTGTTGGGATGCATTTCTATGGAAATAGAGGAAAAAAATCCAGTATCTGAATGATTTCCTTGTACTGTCTGTGCTCATCTTGAAATCATCTGTGGTCCCATATGTATGAATGTGGCGTATAACAGAAAGGAAAGGGGAATTGAATTCTGTTTTCTGGTGTGCTGGTAGTGGATTAGCCTGAGTTTCACTGCTGCATATTGATTATGTTTGAACACGAATTTTCTTGTCTGTATGCTACCCTTACAACACTAGAGCATATGGACAGTATGCCCACAAAGAAATAAAACAAGCACATGAAATATTGTTCTTTTATAGTGTGCTTTCCTAGAAGAGGTTGATGATGTGCCATTGCAGGGGTGAGAGTTAAACTGCAATAGTAAGGCCATGATGTTCAATGAATTAAATTTTGACAAGCTGTTTCTATGCAATTCTATGAAGGCTGAAGAATCCCAGTTATTTCAGTATGATCTGACATTGAGACAGCCCTGCATGGGCCAAAAGCACCCTTCAGAGTTCCTGGGAGTGCTCTTCCACGGCCTTGCTGGAGATCTATAAAGTAAATACAGCTGCATTAACTGCAAGCAAGCTCTATCAATAGGGTTGATTATAGACTCCTAGTTAATCTTTTCAGTCTGCTTTTCTTACAGTTTGAAATGCTGTAATTCCCTTCCTTCTTCACCTCTTTCACTGCAGCACAGTATTCAAGAGGAACATTCAAGGTTCTCATTGCCAGATGAAAAAAATACTGCACTATCTCCCAGTTGCCATTGCACAAATCCCTCAGGTTGCTGGTCATTTTAGCCAGTTTTCCAGTGTCTCTCATAAGCTGCTCCTTGTAAGGCATTTCATTTCCCTGTAGGAATCTGAAGCTCAGCGAAATCCATGCCCTGAATAAAGTAGTTATCCACTGGAGCTGCTGCACCTCTTCTTCCTCTCAGTAGATTAATGTTTTACTCAGTGAGATGTAATGAAGGACAGCATACAAGTCAACTCAGATGAGAAAGATGGAGCTCAGAAGAAGCTTACACTATGTTTTGGAGGAGCTATATCACCCTGTCAGGACCAGAGACCTAACAAATGTCAGCAGAGTACTGCACACTGGCAAAGTTGGATCCTCTCTTCGGTCACCCAAACACCAATTGCAGGAGGTCTTCCCAGGCTTGGGACCACTGGGAAGTATTCACTAGTTTATGTATGGTCCCTGTTAGATACTTTCAGATACCCCTCCTCCTAGCCCCAGACCTTTTGATGCTTAATGCTGTGCTATGAACTTCACCCATTCATGAAAAATAAGATCTGCGATAGTGTGTCAGATCAAATAATCCCCTAGCCCTGTATTTTGTCTGTGATACAACCAACAGGGAAAGAATATGAGGACATGTACAGAATGACCCTCGCTCTGGTATGTCCTCTCCTATAGAAGGGATACAGCTGGCACAGCGTGGGGACACACACATAGCACAGGGCAATATGCCACAACGCTCCTGGGGAGAGGAGCAATGAGGAGCATCCCTCCAGCACGCTCAGCTACTGTGTGAAGTGTGCATGCTGTACAGGCTGCTGCGTTAGAGGATTTCACAATGAGATTGAAGTAGCTGAGCACGTGCAGATCTATCGGGGGAGATGATGTGTGGCAACAGGCACGTGATGCCATAGTGGCTGTTGTCTGGACACCCTTGACCCACGGTACTTGCTGGAGCTACTGGCAGAAGGACACAGCCTTTGCAGGGTTACTCACTTCCCAAGATAAATTTTAGAAGGAACATGCACAAAAGGAAAAACAAAGGAGCCAAAGAAAACCAAAAAATATTGTTGCAGGGGTTTACCGTATTACTGCGGGGGCTCAGAGTCGTGAGCCTGGAGATGGTAACAGGAGGGGAATTGTGCCAGAATCGGGACCACGAGTGAAGATGCTTGAGAGCTACCAGTCTAATGTGTCTAGCGTGTATTTTTTGCATTAGCTTCAAAGTGTATTAAAACATTGATTTCCAGCTCTGCCTGAAAGCTTTTCTGCCAAACTCCCAAAAGTATCTGCATATTAAAATCGTTCAGGTGTTCATACCCTTCTCATGCAAATTCAGTCCCAAATTAAAATAACTCGTGCAAAATCTTGTAATGTATCTGTCTTTTTTCTACTTGCTGTTGCCCAAGTTCTCTCTTTAATGAGCACTGGCTGGGATAAACCAACCGGAGGATGCTCTGTCTGTGCATAGGTCATCAGTCAGTCATTAGTCATCATCCAGCGTGACAGCTCACCTCTGCTGGTGTTTTAGCACATTGGATATAGTCTGGGGAACACAGCTCAAAAGCTCAGTTTAGGAGGAAGTCGTAAAGTGTGCGGCCTCCGCCACCTTGAATGAAAATGAGCTGGGAAGATGGGAAGGGAAGAAAGCTCTCTTGCAATTCGTAGAGGCGGTCCTGGTTTCAAATGCCACTTCAGGGATTAAGGCTGTGATGATGCTTAGCAACATTTCAGCTATGGTCCTTTGCGGATATATTCACTGTGATCTTCAACAATTGTACTGCTGTAATATAGAAACCTAACATGTGTTACTTTTACAGCTATTTTCTTCTTCTGATCATCTTCCTAAAATGTTGTGGGGTTTTTTTTGGTATTCCTAAAATAGATTTCTCTGCTGTGCTTTGTGTTCAACTTGAAAGACAGCAACAAATTCTTTTTTTTTTTTTCCCCCATCACTGAAAGGTCATGAGCAATAAGAGATCTCATGCTGGCAGCATCCAGCAGTCCCACTTGCACATACTACACTATTGTTGACCTCGACTCAGCTCCCTCATCTCTCACCTTAGCCAGAAGATGCTCCCCACAGGTGCCCAGAGCAGCACCGCTCCAATAACGGGGCTGGCAATGTTCCATTTTACTGTTCTACATCGTCTAAAAGTTACCACATCTGACCTGCACTGTTTCTATCTTTGAATTTATGTTTTGCAGCAGGCATTTCACAAGGCTTTTGTTGGGGGTGGTCTGTGTCTATGTGGACATTCTAAATTTAAGCTCTAAATCTGCAGAAAGGCTTCAGCAGAATTGAAATCTGAAATTTTGTTACCAAGTTCAAACAATGCTTCTATTTTTTTTACCACTGAGTTTATCCAGTGTAATGTCTGCCATTCTTTACTGCACCTACCTTGTTTTCTGGAGCCACCTGTTCTCTTGCAAAATGCTTATTCTGAGGTAGTTTGGGAATAGAACTGTGTTTGTACTACATGAAAACTATATTTCTTTACCAAAGAACACAATTGTTTGGTAAATGATACAGATGGATTATTGTTCTAGTTGTCCAAAAGCTGCATTACATCTCTGTACCAACAGGTGGGAAATTCAATATTCTTGACTCTTGTAACTAACTGGCACAGCATTATGTCCTCTAGGGTATGATAAGAGCTGGGGAAAAAACAAACCACCTGTAATGAATTACCATAGAAAACTAAAATTTTCAAAATCAGTTTTTTCTTTATTGTGTTAAAAAAGAAAATTAAAGTTCCATTCTCATTTTCATTTAAAGCATTTAATAAATAGTTTATTAACATTATTGCCTACTATTTGGCATTTTTCTCCCTTTTTCTTTGTTTTTTCCTAGTCAATTTTTTTTCTCTTTTCTCCCTTTTTCTTCTTTTTATTCCAATGACACAATAAGGATGAAAACAAAACAACAACAAAAAAGCAAACCAAGCTTTTTCAAGATTTCATTTTTTATAAAACACTTCATAAATTTAACTCTCTCCCCCCTCCCGCCCCCCCCCAGAAGACCTGGCATTAGAGTGCTTATTCCAGCCCTTTTCCTTCTCTTCTTTGCCACTTTTAGGGCTCACACTGTCAGAGAGGTCTTGACATGTCCATCCTCCGCCTGGTCCTTTGGTTACACCCTATCTTCCTTTCTCCAGCTTGCTCTTATAGGGATTTCCTCAAGCTTTGCTTCATTGACTCTGACACAACCTTCATCAAGTCCACATAGAGCTGCAAACACAACCGATCCACAAAATAAAATGTGAATCTGTCTTTATTAACAGCAAGGTAAATACTTCCTATGCAGTCTTAGGACAAAAGTATGTCATTAGGACCAAAGAATATTGGTGTTTCAGCTACACTGTCGCCTGGTGCTGTGCTTTGTCATGACTTTATGAGCTCCTTAATGATGCTAAAGTGGACAGTCCAGCATTAGGATAACATGAGGATTACTTATTATAATTAGAGCTAGTTTGCCCATGATTAGTGTCTACTTGTGATGACTGCAGAAGGGCACCCAGTCGCTTAAGTAATATTCTGGTCCTGTATACTCCCACCTACCAAAAATCTCCCCAGAAATCAGAAACCTCACCACTATCTTCAAGGTATTGTGACCCTCAGTGTTCTGACGGTCACGTCTCCAGTTAAACCCTAACACTGACACCCAGCAGCTGCTAAAGGAATATATATTTTTCAAACTGTGACGTCTCACTGGGCACCCAGGTTCCAGCTCAGCCTTCAGCTTCTGCTTCGATACGGGGAGCATTGATTGAAAACTCAGAGCAGCCTGGATGTTGGCCCTCCTGCCTTTTGGCAGCAGCCAAAAGAGAAAGAAGTTAATTTTGGTTTATTTGAGTTTATTAACTGGGTTGATGTGACAAGGTATCTCCAGGTAATGTAGATCTACCTTGGCGTGTTGTTGTGCCAGTTCTAGTCGTTGACCCTTCACCATTGCAACTCAACACTCAGCAGCTGAGCCGTTACCCGGGGACAGCAGCTTTGGTTTTCCTGGCACGTCAAGATCCACAGATTCATTGCTGATTAAGAGGGTGATAGTTTCTCACCCAGGCTGTACTGCAGTGAACCATGACGCTGTTTTCTGAGCACCAGATTTATCGGCCAGCCCCATAATGTGTTAAATTGTTATGACACATTTTACTTGTTTAGAGGAATTGCAGTTCTAATTAAGATTAAAAACAAGTTATGACTCAGAATCCAATAAAAATACAATGTGAATTACATACCCTTAAATTTAATTTACTTACCCATAGGCTGAATATTCTCGTGAATGTAAGAAATGCAGCAAAACAATTATTCTAATTAAAAGGAAAGATTTGGTTAAGCTAATTTACATTTTAGTCCAGTTTCGGATACATCACAGTCTCTCACAAGCCTGTCCATTAATAGAAAAAATCAAAGTGGTTAAATTGAATTATAGATTAGGATCTTGTTGACAAAGACTAGAGAGCAAGAGACTGACAGGAATAAGCAGAAAAGAAACTGTAACAGACTCATGGGCAAAATCAGAAGAGTTTCAAAAACTCCTGGCACTAGTTCAGATGTACAGGTTATAAACCTGAGGTGACCACTGAAGTCTTACAATTTGTCCTTCCACATACCACAGACTGCTGGGGCTCGAATGAACACAGGATAGAGCAAAACATGGTTGAAAAACCAAAACAACGGAATGGAGAATTCACTGGTGACTTTGCTAAATTGTTCCAATGATTAATTAACTACCACTGGCTGAAGCAAGCAAGCAGATGCATGGCTGCATCCAGACTGGGGATCAGCTTATAGAATCATAGAATCATTAAGGTTGGAAAAGCCCTCTAAGATCATCGAGTCCAACCGTTAACCCAACACCACCATGCCCACTAAACCATGTCCCTAAGTGCCTCATCTACACGTCTTTTAAATACTTCCAGGGATGGGGACTCCACCACTTCCCTGGGCAGCCTGTTCCAAGGCCTGACCACTCTTTCAGTAAAGAAGTTTTTCCTAATGTCCAGTCTAAACCTCTGAATACTTCAGAAGAGCCCTGGAAATGCTGGTCAGTCTGGTGGAGGCAAGACGACAAGCTCACCGAGTGTCCAAGCACCAGTGGGATGTGAAGGATCAAACACTGCCCAGTTTAGGACCAAAGGCTGGACTGTGTGGATCGCTAACTAGAGCTAGCTCTCAGGCGCAGAAACACAGACACCTGACACTGTCTGCTGATGTATTGCCCCCCTCTCTGGCACATATCATTTGTCTGTCGGTGATTTATACAGTGCCACCAGACCGAGCAACAAGAGTCTTCTACGTGCTGAGAAAATGCAGCACAAGGCATACCTGAGTACCCCAGAGCGACGTGCCTTGTGAATAATTACCTCTGGTGTGGGGATGGTGATTGCAGGAGCTAAATTTATGTAGAGACATCCACCCCTGAACACCCACACATAAATACGTGTGACCTGGTAAGTGTGTACGTAACTGAGGAAGGTACAAGAACAAGATTGTCTTCTCAGTAGCGTAGAGTCCATCAAAATCTCCTGTCCTGAATTTTTGTGACGTGACTTCTTTCAGACTTATTTCTATGGAGTTCTCATTAACAGATCAGATGGCGGTGCTGTTACCCACAATGTTAGGCAACCGGGGGAGAAAGATCTTTTTCAGTGGGCAATAGATACGTTGCCCATAAATATATTAGGACCTCTAACAGGAAAGTATGACAACATGTAATACATTCAGCTGGTGCCTGATCGGTGATGACCAAGGCCTAATACTCTGTTTCTGGTTTCTTTGCCTTTCTGTCCTCTGTTACACAATGAGCTTTCCACAATGATTATGAGCAATTTAGAAGATACATAGAATGATAAAGGCAAAGGCAGGCAGAATTATATTATTTTGGGGGAATATTGGAAAAGAATTCTGCTGGTCAGGTACTTGTTATAGGGGTAAGACATTCTTGCTTCCCCTGTTACAACAGAACCATGCAGTTCTCCTGGATATGCTCTTCCATCCCAGGTTTTTCTAAAACTCTCATTCTCATCTTCTACCTCTCATTCACTACCAAAAAACCAGTTCTTCCTCCTCTCCCAGTATTCCTCAGCCGATGATGTGACTTCTGTTGTTAATGGGGTTTCCCCTGTGCTGTTTAGAAAGTACTTTGTAGGAATACTCCTGCAACCATTTGAATAGCTATTTTATTAGTTTTGATCCCATTCCATTTATCCTGAAAAAATGAAAAAATCCTACCAAAGTATTACATTTAGATATCCATATGGTATAGCGTTTATTCTGCTGTTGGCCAGTATAGTGCTGCTTAGCTGCTGCATGACTTGGAAATGTACTTCAAACAGGGAAGTGTGAAATATAAATGAAGCACAACTGGCTGTCTGGAGGGACTCTAAGGGTCTGTCGGTAAGCCGCTACTTGTGCTGAGTGGTTAAAAAATTAATTAAGTTTTTATCTGTATTTTTATTATTATGATTTGTTTTTTGTTGTTGTTGAACTGCCAAATAAAGAAATCAATTTCCTGAGAGGTTTCAGAGTTAATTTTGTAGAAAGTTAGTACCAGTTTTTTCTTAAGATCAGAAGTGTTAATTACGGGTGTTTTCCCATCGGTTTCTTACAGCACGTGTTCCTATAGACTGATGCTAAACTCTAATTTCATTTTCCATTGAAGTCCTTGAGAAACTCTCTTTTTTACAATTTTGACATTGCCCTTCTATATTTATTAGTGAAAAAATGTAAAACTTAACACTTAGAAACCCTGGCTTTATTTTTTTCATGTTAATTCCACAGCTTTTTATACCAACATTGTGAAGAAGAGCTCCTGGTTATTCCAAGGAAGACCATTTTAATTTCAGTTTTAGATTTTGTAGTTATGTTAAAAACAGAATTGCTTAAAACTGAATGTGAAGAACAGTTAAGAATCTCATTTCTACCAGCTTCAAATAGAATTTTCTAAATATCCATTTAAGTTACAAAGCAAATTTTATTCTTTCCATTTAAGTAAAGTAAAAATAGCTCAGAAACTCTGAATCTTAGTTCTTGTAATCCGTCTTTATGAAGGAGCCTTTCCTCACATCCACGCTGCAGACTCCTTCCCAGTTTCTTAATAAAAGAAATGGAATGACTTTTGGTTAAAGCTTTATTTTTTCAGGTTTAGAAAGAGCAGGAAAGGTGTTACAGGCCTGGGAAGCTATCGATGCGATCTGGAGATACTGAGTCCTGTTAATGCCTGCTGAGACTGCAGCAGACACATTATTTTTTAACCAAATATTTTTGACGAGAAAATTCCAAATTCCTGAAACTGAAAAAGCTAATGGGAAACAATTGGTTTCAACCAATAACGCACAATTGCATTAAAAAGAAACAACTATTTAACATGTTCAAAAATGTCAAAATTGAAGGTTTTGTTTTAATTGGCAGTAAATGAAACATTTGCGTTGATCTAAACATGCACACACATACAAACACACACAATCTCATTTTTGTGGATTTTTTTCATTGCTGTTTGCAATATGTTTTAAGCTATTAATTTTTCCTTTTGAATATATTCCTCTTCCTTTAAACACAGAGGTTTAATATAAGCCAGAAAAACACTTAATGCCCAGCAGTAAGCAAAAAGACTCCAGCCACCTTTGGCAGGGTCACGCTCAGCTCCCATGGCAGACAGGCTGCCGCGCACACCTCTCCTGCGCTGGGTACGCACTGTTGCTAAATGAGAAATGCAAAACGAGAAATAAGTGTTAAAAATCGTTCTCACTCTATTCTAGACATCCTTAAAGCTGGCATAGCTGGAGGGGAAGATTTTTTTCCCATGTGATTTATAACAGAATACTATGCACAGTGGAGAGCCTGTGTTTTGCTTTGTGTTCAATTTCTATGGGATTGAAAGAAAATAGAGGAGTCCTACCTGTGTGTCACGAACACAACGACGGGAATGGATGAACCCTGTGTGCTCTTGTGTGATTGCAGCAGGGTGCTGGATTTGATTTGTTTAAAGCAAGTGTTTTCATTGTGCTGAGGCATGTTGGGGCGGCTGGAGGTCTCGCAGACTCAGTCACTTCCCCGCGCCCCAGGGTAACAACCAACAAAACCAACGACATGAAAAGCTGCAAATATTGTCCTGTTGGCAGACCAAGACAAGGGTTGGACATAAAGCAGGTAAACATTAGCTAGATTGTCTCCTGCCAAAAGGTTAAGGGCAAATCTGCATTTAGAGGGCGCGTGAAGGCGCCGCAGGCAGCTCCTGGGCTGGAAGGACAGTCTCGATGGTAAAGCATCTCCCAGGATGATGCTGCGCCAGAAATGCAGGTTACAGAGTGGTTCTTCACTTTCGTACGCTGTGTTTCTACCAGCCTGGCCCAATCTTGCCGTGAAATCTGTAGCAGCATGAAGCCAGCAGATGCTCTGTTCAGGACAGAGAAAAAGCAGTACTTCCTCGCCCAGCGCACAGCTCCGGCACAGCTCGATCTCGGGGCACTGCGGATGATAAAAGCTGACATGGGTTTAAGAATCGATTAGGCAATTTCATGAAAGAAAATAGATCTGTCTAGGAATTTGCATTAAGAGCAGAACTATTGAGGAATCACTCAGGCTGCTTCATGTCTGCCCCTGCCAGCACCCCCCTCTGAGCTGGGGTCCCCCGTGCAGTACCCTCTCGCAGACATCAGCCCAGCCATGCATGCCACCTCTGTCCAGTTTCCATGACTGAAACATCGAGATGTACCATACAGGAGAGAAGGAAGGAAGGAAGGCAGTTGCACACCCAGAACATGGCATGCCTTACACAGTGTCACAAAAGCCTTACGATCTCCCCAGTGAATTGCAAGGGTTTATGAGCCTAAGCCCATAACCTCATAGGGGTGTCCCTCTGCCCTTGTGCTTTTTATACTCCTGCAGACCTTTAAACGGAGCACGCCTCACCATTTAGAAAGATTGCTGACCCCCTGGCAGACAATGAGCTTCAGACTCCCCATCAGGTGTCTATATGGGAACATCCCAACCTGCCATCCCTCCTCATGTGCACATGGAGGCAAAGGGTTTCCTCTTGCCTTGCCTGGTGGTCATGGCTCTCCACGTTGGCTCTTTCTAGCAAGTATCAGGCAACAGAATACATTTCGCTTTGCACTGGCGTTTCTTGCTCGTTCAAGGTTTAGGCCATGATCTTCCCAGGGCCCCTATAATGTCAGTGGAGGAAACAAATCAGTAAGAGAAGGCAGAGACTCACACAGGTACATCACTGCCAAGCCCAAGGGAGCATGGATGAAGTTAAACACAGTCACAGTATTGCCGTTATTGCTGGTGAACTTTTCAACTAGGAGAGGCTGTGAGCAGTTGCCAAAGGGCTCCTACCACTGCATCCTCTTTGCAATTGCTCTGAGCTTCGGCTCATTTTGGCCACTTTCATATCAAGCCAGTGAAATTCTCTTGGTTTTTTTGACCTAGTATATGTCACCTCCAGAAAATGAGATTTAGTTTGCATACCTCATCAGTTTCTCTGTCCTGGAAGCTCATGAACTGCTGGGCACATAATTTCCTCCTGTGTTTCGATGGATGATAGCTCCTCACCTGATAAGCTACTGCAGGTTTTGAAGAATGTCTTACAAGACTGTATGTGCATCCACCAAAAAGCTGTAGCAAAAACCAGAATTAAAACTAATCTGCAAAAAATGGTGGGTTTTTTACTTTCTTGTTATTGGTTATTAAATATTGCCATTTACTTTCAAAAATACAGCATAATTAGGAAGTTAATAAAGTTGTTCCCATGACTGCCCAAAGAAGCCAACTGCCATGTGTCCTTAGAAACAAGACCAAAGGAGTTTCTTATAAATGAAGAGCACGGGGAGCACAGGACCATTTGATGGCAATAGTTAATATTTTCCAAATCCTGTTATAAATGAAAGCAGTCCCTCACTATTGAGATAAAAGAAAAAGAACAATTTTAAACCCCTGAAATTTGCTATCAGGTTTTACGTTAAAAGCTTTCTGTGAACACACATGCAGATGCCCTTAAAGAACTGTCATTGTGTACGTTTTTAGCTTTTATGAGAGGCGGCATTATCTGAGAGAAAATACTTTCAGCTGAGGATAAGAGGGAATAAATGTTGATGTTGTTTTTAATAAAAAACCTTCAAATTCATATGGCATCATGTTACGTTTCAGTGCATGCTTGTACAAAGCCTAATACAAATGGGTTTCATACTCTGCTGTGATTCGCAAGTGCTGCTGTAAGAGAGAACAAAAATGCTGCTTTTTATAATATAGATAGAAAATTATCACCTTTTTGCTCTTTTTTGCTTGATTAGAATACACACTTTTACTTAAAATGCTACTGAAATGGTGACTTACATTTTTAATTATTCAAAAACCAATTCCATAAATATATTATACTGACTACTACAACAGTTTTCCTAAACATGTGGATTAAGTATGCTGTTAGGAATGTGTTAAATTGAAAGAATTGTTCTAACCCAATTCTGCAAAACCAAACCAGTGGTGATCTCTTCTAAAAATACTTTTCTTTTTTCTTTTTTTTTAAGCTGATCTAATAATGGATCAGAAAGGTAAGCATATGCAACAGAAGTAGAACAAAGAAAGTATTCTGGTATTTTCATTTTCTCATGACATGTAAATGCCATAGAAAACCACCAGAAATTCATAAAGAAAGATTCAGGAGAGAAACGAACTCTTTTTTTTTTTTTGTTTCTGATTTTGAAAGTAGGCTGTACTGTGGTTAGTTCCTACTTTATTCAGACACATTTCTCAGGAATATCTGGTGCAGTGATATTGCAGGCTATAAAATTGCATTATTTACTTTCTGTCATTTGTGAGGACCTGAGTTTATAGTCATAATTCACTGTTGTTCCCTTTCACACCTCGGTGATGTTGATAAGATGAGACAAGTAGTTTAGCATTTCCAGCTGCAAGACACAGTGCCTGGAAGCATTTCGCTTTCAGAAATAAAAGCAAAGCTGCTCCTTTGGCCAGCATTTACAGCTAATTTCCTTTCTGGGGAAAGCTGGAATCAGTCACCTTTATGATAATTTATCACCAGAATCTGGAATAGAAGGGCAGATAGATCTACTCCAGAATAATTAGACGTTTGCCTCTTTTCATGTTTTTTGCTTTTCATGGGGAAGTGTCTCCAAAGGTGCAGGAAGGCCGGTCTGGAGAAGCACCTTAACTAAACTGCCGTAGTGCTCTGGCTTTGCTGAAGTGTTACAAAAAGAAGAGTCACCATACACAATTTCATCCTCTCCTATTGCAATGAAATTTCGGAAATACAGAAAAGACATATTGCTACTTTGTGAAGAGTGTCTACTTTATCCTTAAAGCCTACATAATTCAGTGCAGAAGGTACTATACTTTCCCCAGAAGACAATCCACCAGCCTATTTTTTTATCTAATCTCTTTTTTTATCTAATCTATCTTCGTTATCTATTTTTTCTTAGCTACATCTAACAAGACTCTAGCAACGCATTACTGAGCAGTCATTATGTCAGAGTGGTGTCATAGCTGTGGAAATCTCAGTGTACATTAAACAGTATATAATCTATCATATGGGAGACCTTGTATGACATTCTGGAACTTGAAATGGGCCACTTCTAGGAATTGTTGTTAAAAGACTTGGGTACTTTATAGATGAACTGAAGTGGTGTTGTTACTCATGTTTTCTTCCGTGCCAGACAAAATCCCACCGGAAACTACTTTTTCCATTTTACAGGTTGAATCTCTGAAAAGCCATGTATGTTTTGCCAACATTTTTTCACTTGTCATGCAGTAGTTTCCCCTGGACCATATTCCTCCATTTTACTTACACAAGTATCATAGAAGTCAGGATCAAAAGCCTTGCTATGTCAAAATATAAGATATTTTCCTACTTCTCCCCCATCCGTTGAGCTCATTACAATGGCATAGAAAGAAATTAGATTAGCGTGACATGATCTGACAAATCCATGTTGGCTCATACTTCCTTTCTTGACATATCCTAAGTCTTTATCAATGCCTTGTTTCAGGATATGTTCCAGTATTTTTGCAGGGATTGAAGTTGGTGGAGGTTGAACTATAAAAAAGCATGACATATGTTGACCTTCCCTGCATTATCAGATGATAAGTTTTCATACTTCCATTGCTGGAGGACCGGTTTGCTCTTATTTAACTACTAACATACTCAACAGAGTAATTTCTTGATGTGTCTCTGTCTGCAGCATCTCATCTTGTGCTTCGTACCTTCTGATTTTGTCCCATCATATAATTGCTATTTTTTTTCACTCCTTTGCAATGAGGTGAAACAACTTTTAATTTCTGTGGCCTTGGTCCTCATCTTGTGCCCTTCCTCAGCCCTGCTAGGAAGGGCTGGTGGATTCATGGAGCTGGAGGTGCTGGGGTAAATTGCTGTAGGCTTTCAACAGACAGTATGTGCCCCCAGCTTTGGGATATTATGCACATATGACTAACCCAAAACCAGCTCTGTATTCACCAACCCTCCAAGCAGCTGATGGACTTAGTAAAGCCACTAATTGGCTTGGGTGGTTGTTGCAAATGCATGCAAAACCCAAACATATCTTTCTAGCCAATCCTAATTTTTCAGTTCAGAATTTTTAGATTTTCATTTAATTTTAACACACAGTTTAGAATGGAGAAAAATATATCCTTGTATCCTCATATTACTCCAGTTGATAAATAAATGTTTGGCAAGTAGTGTAAAAAGAGTGTAAAATGTGAATGTGTGTTGCTTACTTTTCAGCCCAAAATAGAACAACATTACTGGAGTTGTAGGGGGTTTTGGGGAGGTTTGGTTTCGTTTGTTTGGTTGATTTTTTTTTTTTAAAATGATATGACTAAATTTTCACTTTAAGTAGCAGGAGAAAATGTGAGGGTTTTTTCTTTGAAGAAAAAATAACTCAGCTGTTTGAATCAGGAGTGACTGAAATGGTAGAGTTAGAAGGATTTTTTAAACTATATTTTATATGTAATCAGTTAGCTAAATAAATCAACAAGGTTGATTTCTGATTGCATAAGGTATTTAAAACACAAAGTGAGAATATTGCAACCATTTACTTTTCAGGCTTAATTATGCTGGTATTTTCATGGAAATATATACGCTGCCTATGTTTGACTGATACAAAGATTTCTTGGACTTATATTTATGATTTTTGTAAATCGCTCCAGTATGTTACATTATTGCCATCTCCTTAATGGCCTCATGATTTTTGAAAGGTTATTGAATATTTTTTTAAAGCACAGCTTACACTCTTTAGTTTTACTAGGAGGAGATAAAGTGATGTGGAGGTTGAGTGTAACCTAGTAGAAAGAAGAGTTCAACTATATGAAGACCTAGGTCAAACACAAGAAGTTGTAGGGCAGACCTACCCTTCTGGCCACAGCTTCCATCATTTAATGGGAGAGTTGCTTTCTGCAGAGGATGTCGTAGTGCTGATCAAGCATCTGAAATTGGATGATGAAGGGGGCTTACTGCAGCCCAGGAGGAAGAGATGGAGCATGCTTTGCTTGTGGCTCCTGCTTTTCCTGGACATCTTGACCAGGTGGCCAAGCAGCCTGCTGGGAAACATGGCCAACTTTGAAGCCAACTTCATTTCTCCATGTCCTGGCACATGCCTAGGGCCACTGTGGCCTCTCTGAGATCTCTCTGAGATCATCAACTGCAGAGCCAAGGAGAAAGGTGAACTGTGGCTCACAGCAGGGCAGAAACTTTGTCTCTTTTGCTCTCCTGATCAAACAAGATGAATATATATAGGACTCTCCTCCTGTCCTCGTATAGTACCTACTGACATGTGGTCGAATTGAGACACTAGAAAGGACTTCTGTTCTGCCTTTTGCCTGTGCTTTTTAACTTCTCTAATTTCTCTTCTGATCATCCCTTATATTCTTTTGCCTTGTTCTTTTATTTTTGTTTTATGAGAATCTTGGTACCTAGAGATGGTCCTGGGCCATGAAGGCAAAATCATTTCTTGGGTATTTTGTCGCTGAGGCAGTGATTTGAATACCACACAAAGCCAGAAGGCAGAAAAACTGCAAACTGTCTAATACTGAGAGACTACTTGGTCCGTTATTTATGGGGCACTCTGGTCATTGATGTGCTGGATGGAGAAATTTGTGTTGCTTCAGGCAGCAACATGTAATAGCAAGAATTATCCATCTATTTTCTATTTGCCATGTGTTTATTTGTTCAAAGTCTAATATGGGTAGGATGGAGTGATAAGAAAGGCTACGAATTCAGAGTATAATGAACTGAACACAGAAGCCTAGCCTTAGGAAGCCTAAAAAACAACGAGGAAAATCACAAGTAATCATGTATTTTCTTAAATACAAACCCTGGGTTTGACATTTGATCATGATCATTGCCTGAAAGTAGGGTTGTTACAAGAATTTCCCAGTATTATAAGTTGTTTGTTTTTCGCCCCCCCCCCAGAAAAACAGAAGATAAATCTTTTCTTTATCTGAAGACTTTCCAAATAAAGAAATGAACATAGCAGGCAATTCAGATTCCCAAGCTATGACAGTCCATTACAGTTAACAAACTGTCCCTCTTCTAGTTTGCATGGGCATTACATATTCTTTTAATATTAATAATGATATAGAATTAATTATTCTGATAACCAAACTGTTGTAAACACATCACAAGATACCTTTCTCACATTCTTTCCTAATGGGGTTATTTAATTTTAGCTACATAATACTGCAAAGCAAAAAGAATACTTGTTCCCAGAGCAAGAAATTCAGCAGGTCTCCTGGAGAAAACGATCAGCTCTTTGGGCAAGACTTACTGTGTGAACCAGCAATTCTCCATTTTACCTGAGGAAAAGGAGATACACTAGCTGCTGCATGTCCACAAATGGTTCTTGTGTTACTGACACTGGGGACACCAGAGCAGGGAATGCTCTACTTTGAGAAATCCAATACTGTTTTGTTCATATGCTGGTTTTCATTAACACACACACACACCCCCCATAAGAAGACAACAGAAGAATACGACCAAAGCTGCCTCCCATGAAACCAGACTGTTTTGTCTAAAAATGTATTCATTCTTTCTTTTTAGACCTACCTTGCTGGTCTTGGGGAGAAAAACCCTTTCATATTATTAACCATGCTGGCTTCTCTATTTTCCTTTTGATGATCTCTCCATCTTTTTTAAAGTATTACAACAATACTGGAAAACAGTTAACCATTAAGTATTAACCCAGCTTTGCTTCAAAGTAAAGTAGTGGTTCACAAACCTCCTCAATATTTTCCTTTGGGATGCTTGTATCCTTTCATCCGAGACATTTGATTTTAGCGGATACTATCTCACATCTCTCTTGCTGACAAAGATAAAACTCTCATTCCACCTGGATAGGTACATCTGCATTTTCCATGTGATCTACCTCCCACAAAGGCCTCATATTTCATTTTTAAGAAATGCTACCCCTGCCCACTGGGCACTGCCTCGTCCTTGCTCCATTTGGCTTCCCTTATCAGTCATTCCCATACTCCCTTTTAACTATGAGGGCAGTTTGCCCTGCATCGCTTTTATTGCATCTGTGGGATTTTATTGTGTGTGAGCACGTCCTTGAACATTTCCTAAGTTTTATAAATATTCCCTGCATGACACTGGCAGGGCTAATCATGCCAAAGATTGCTCCAAGCTTTGGAAGAAACTCTCCAGTGTCCATTTTGTCAAATACTCTCCAAGTATCAGAGAGAACACCCAAGCCCCCAGGCCATAAAACACTGTTGAGGTCTACAACTGTCTCTCGCTATGACAGTGCAAGAGTTAATGCACTTTTATAGACTTGTAGCTCCTTAAGCGTCTCATGGTGTGTTGTTCTCCTTGCTTTTAGACACCTCATGGAGAGCTGTAAGGTTTCATAGCCTGGTGACAGTCATGACAAATGTGCTAGCTGAGTGGAGCACTCAAACTATAAATGAGAAATGATTACTCCAGGAGCACCTTGATGAATTTGGAGAAAATCAGAGATCGCTTACTGTCCAGATAGTCAGTGAAACAAATTAATGGAAAGGTTGCTGGAATGATAAAAATCTGTAAAAACATATGTTATGAGTAGCTAATAATGGCCCTTCTTTGTTGGAAGTGACTATTTTTCATTTAGCAGGTCTGAACAGCTAAATAACTTGCATCTTTGCTCATTCTATTCCTCAGTACCGAATCACAGTACAAAGAGTGAAATTATCCTAAGGGTAAAAAGAAAATAGAACAATATATTAAAACTGAGTTGTAAGTAATCGTGTATTTTCTTAAATGGTCCTTTTAAAAATTATGTTTTCTCAAATCCTTGAATTATGCAGTATGTTTGAAACATGAAAGCAGTCCCAACCTACATGCTCTGAACAAATATCTGCTATTTTATTGACAAATAATCTTTACATCAATGGGACAAAATAGACCATTGCAAACATTTTAGAGTAAAATTTACAGGTCTGAGTTAGGATGAACTAGGAATGGATTGTTAGTTATAAGGAACCATTGGTTTGCATAGAATGACATCACACAGTAATTGCTTTTTACGGATTTGTGGTCTCACGGTTCTCATTATATTAAAGTTTTTATCACTTGTTTTCTTGTTTCCTATTGAAGAAGAAGAACTGCATTGGATACCTTGTTATGTAGCTGAAGCCTGGGAAATACTCAGATTTGTCGTCCGAGCTAGTGCTATGATTATGTTCGCAATGATGTACCCGCTGCTTCTTACCAACAGTCAATCTCTATTGCTAATATTCCATGTTAAATGAAATTCAATTGCCCATTAAAATTATCATCTCCATCTCTCTCTGTTTTAGGAATAGTAATGTCAGCTTCAACTTTCAGGAAATATATTTAAGATATGGGAAGATTGACCCTGGAGAGGGAAATTTTAGGTTGGCAAATTGAGACTTTTTATGTAGACATTTTTCTTCACCTTTTCCTGAAGATATCTCTGTTCAGATATTTTTTCAGAAGATATCTGAAGAGAAACGTCTCCTTCTTATGATTGATTGGGACCACAAACGTCTGTTTCTGGTATGGGTAGACAGAGACTTTCTCATCCCTTACTTTAGGATGTGAGATCTTTCACGTGCTAAATTGGGACTTTTAAATTTTGCCCTTCTTACCATCTTTTCCTGTTGAGGTATCCAATTCCACATCAGAGTATTGATTCTCAGGGACAGTCACTGTTAGTTCATATTTTGTCTTTCCAGATAAACCAGACAGGATGCGGTTTTCCTGATCTCCCTCAACTTCAGAAGGACAAATGCTTCTTTCTTTGGGGACCATCAGCAACGTGTGTGGTGCCTCTGTGAAAAAAAAAAAAAAAAAAATTAAAAAAAAAAGAGCAGTAAGAGATGTCTGGAGTGGAGACGCAGAAGGAGACTGAACAAGGTCTGAGCCACAGGAGGTGCTCCATGGTGGAGCAGGTACAACGCAAACGGGAATGTGGCCCAGGGATAACCCATGCCAGTGCAGAGGAAAGGCATAAGAAGGAAGGAGCAGCAAAAGAAAAGAGTGAGAAGGAAGGAGTGGCACAGAGAATATGCTACAGTTTTCCATAATTTTCAAGGAAAGATGATTTGAAAACTTCCCACATTTATCCAGTTACATCTCTAAGTAAATTTTCTATTAATAGTTAAAAATACCTCCATGTTTGGAGATAATATGTATTTCGTATGCCATTCTTTTCTTCCGAGATTGAATGCCTAATCTCTATCTATATTAGGAATGGTTCCCCTGTCATTACAGAAACATGACAGATTGATGTCATCTCAATTTACCAGCTAGGTTACTGCTGCACCAAATTAACATGAAATACACGTAATTAAATTAAACAGAGGTCCAAATATGATCACAAACAGGCAAAATTTAAACTTAAATATAATATGAAAATTCATCTGAGCTTTCTGGCTGTATGTTTTCTTTGCCTAAGAAGAAGGTCTATGGTTTCACTACAGTGAACATTTCAGCCTGCTTTCGGCTTGAGCAGCTGAAACCACTGTTTTCAGTCACCTGCAGAGGAGAAGTTTTTATTTTCATGTTCCAGGAGAATTCATATCTACTTTCCTAAATTACCAGCTGCATTAAATGCATCGTGAGAAAAAATACAACAATTTCTCCTGCTGCAGAGCATGATAAATTTCACTTAACCATAACAAAGCCATATCTTAGGTATCAATTCCCATTCTCTGTTCTGGATGATCCATCATTTTCAGGACAGGCCAATCTTGCCCAAAGAAAGGAAAAAATTCCTATTCTTCTCCCTGCCAAAGCTTTCAGATCCATTACACTGGCATTTTAATAGATGAATTCCTGCAGGATGTGAAGCATATTCATCCTTTAAATGTTAAAACATACAAAACAATGTATATTATACATAATAACTCCTCCACCATCTCCTAAGCATTAAAATGTAAAGAAGATTAATGCAAAAAATGGCACTACTAATATTACTGAGACTAGTAAACAACACTCGGATTCTTGGTTAAATTATATTTTAATATCATATAGTCTTGATACAAGAGGTATGACAACTCTCTCCCAAGCTTAGGTCTTCCCAGGGGAAGAGTATTTCTTCAGTTAACTTACATAATGGATGCTTGGTAACTATGAGCCCTTTGTATGAATTTCAAGTGTGTTTGGCTGGAGAAACCTTTCACAGTCAAATAAAAATGCTTGTTGAGTGGTGCTGGTAGCCAGACTCAGTCCAGTGGAAAAGCATCTGCTGCTGGAGTTCAATCTGGATGAGGCTGTAAGAAGCCAAATGAGGTTCTAAAGCCAAATTCAATGACTTTGTGGGAATGGAGCAACGATGTCCTATGGAAATATTTACTACTGGATTTGTATAATGGAGTTATCCGTTCTAATAATAACAACTAATCATGGAAAGAAAAGAGAGAAAGGGGGAAAGAAAGATGCTGAGAACATTGTACGACGTCCTTTTCATCTAAATGGATTTACACAATCTTACTAAGTAAAATTTCCCAAGGAAATTAATTTCCAGAAAAAAACCCCATGATTTCTTCACCCAAATGCCATTTTTAAAAGAGCTTGCTCCCATGTGGAAGGCTGATCCTGCCCTAGGGAGATCCTCTGTGAGATGGTGGAGGTGGAGGCCCAGGCTGGATGTGTGCAGCCTCTGCACCCCAAGGGACAAACAGGTCCCTGGCCATGCTCCTAGGTCTGACTTCTGTGCTGCCGTGGGGTGTCTGGAAAACGCTCAGGTATGCAAGCAGTCATTCACCACCTCACAGCACCGGGACAAGAATAAAGGAAGAGCAAAAGCAAAAAGAGAGAGAACAGGGAGGAATTAGGAGAAAAAGAGTTACACCTGGAAAGAACAGAAGACAAAGCAGCAGTAAGACACTAGAAGCAATGGGAGACAGAAAAATGTCATTTTTTTATTTCATGGACAAGAAGAAACAACAAACAAGAAGACAGCTTGAGTGCTTAAAGACCGTTTTTCTCAGTCTTCATGGAAAAAAAAAAAAAAAGAATACTAATTAGGTTCTCCTGAGAATTAATATTAAGGTAGCTAACAACACCACAACACAGACTCAGTGCAACATTATTTATCTGAGTTATAAATATTCAACTCATCAAGACCCAGTGAAATCCATCTGAGCACTTAGGGAACTAAACATAGCAATTTCTAAACCATTAGTGGTTACCTTGGAAAACTCAGAAAGGGCTGGTAAGATCCCCAAAGTACAGGAAAGAGCAAATACAGGACCTCTCTTTAGAAAGAGAAAAGATAAGGAGACAGAACTATAGACTTATCAGCATAACCTCTGTACAAAAGGAAACTGAAACATTGTTTAGCAATCTATTTATAAGTGCTAGGGGAAGAGTAAGATGATAAAGCATCTTGTGATTTTCTCAAAGGCAGTTAGTGTCAAGCCAACAAATTTTCTGCTATCAAAAGAGTGATTGGAAGAGAGTCACTATTTTTGCTCCAGCAGCTCTTTTTACACAGTTGTACCTGACATTCCCATGAATGAAATATGGTGAAGAATGAAATCTGTATCATCAGAGTATTGATGGGACATCAGCTGAAACACTGAGATTAGTTATCAGTGGTCTATTTTAGGGCATGTGAAATGTGTCTTGCAAAGGGCTGTCCTGGATTTAGTACTCTGAAATATTTTCCTTAGCATGCAGATGATGAAACAGAGAATCTGGGACATACTAATGTGTGGCTGTGAAATCATTGTTAGTGGCGATACTGAAGAATTTTTTGTGTGTTTGACAAAAATATCCTGAGGATTGCTTAGAAGCTTTTGATCCTATTTTAGAGCAGGGAGATAGGAGAGATGACCTCCCGAGGTTCCTTTGAGATGTGTTTTCCAATGACCATCTCGCTCTTGAACTTTGGTAATTTATTAAAGTGGTTGGAAAAATTTGTCTTGTCATTACACTGATGGGGACTATCTGCCTTTGGGAAGATTGTTGTTCACATTTATAAAAATGATAATATTAAGGAGACAAACAGATTCCAATAAGACTACCGCTGTAAAGTGGGAACAGGGTTATAAATACAGAGCCACCGGTTTGTGTAATTACCCTGATAGACATGGTAAGAAATGCACAACAAACTGGAAAGTATTGACTAATAAATATGAGGGTAAATGAATCAGGGCAAGACACAGGAATAGTTAAAACCAAAATCGAGTGGTTATACGGAGGAACAATTAACATTTCTCAAAGGCTCTATACTAAGAATATTAACTAAAGTTTTCTGTTTTCTTATGCTACTTGCTAATGAAATGGAAAGAGTTTCTGACTTCATTCTGAGCTGTCAGTGATTGTAGCTGTTGCTGTTGTCTGCCTTTAATAGAGAAGACTTAAAGGACGTGAAGAAATAGTCATACCAAAGGGAAAGCATAGCACCTCTCTGCTCATGGACGAGTTTTCAGCGTGGCCAAAGGATCCAAGCCATGTCAATCAAAACACCAGCTCCCTTCCTGCTCCATGGCATTAGTAAGTCTGGGTGGTCCCTCTCCGTCAGCATCCTTCTCCTGGGAAAGAAGGGTTGAGGTGGGTCCTGTTTCACCATCAGCACTGCACAAAAAGCCCAGGAAAGAGGAAAGACACAGGAAAAAAGATGGGAGAAATACTGAAAGGACAGAGAGAAAAGTGCTGCCTCTGGAAGGGTGCTGCTGCAGTGTAAGAGTGGTGAGGTGGCTGTGATTTACAAGTGAATAAATGGAAAGCAAACTCCCTGACAGACTCTCCAAACGGACTCTCCTTCAGTTATTTGGTAACTTTCCTTCCTCCCATACCACAGTCTCTCTCATTTGAGAAAGATATAACAGCCAGAACAGCTCTGGTATTTTATTCAAGAAATAGATCCTCCTCACATGCAAATTTTGGTCCACTTTTTTTTTTTAAAAAAAAAAAAATTGTCCTTGGACTATGTCACTAGCTATTTTTATTTGAATTAAATGCAGCCACTACTCCTTCCTTTGCCTCTCCAGGCATTTCATTGCTACAGAGGACTGGGACACTTCATACGTGCCTGTTAGCTTATCTTCAGCACAGCTTTTAGAGACAGGGTGCTGCCGGTCCGGGGAGGGCAGAGCCCATGCTGGGATCCCCCCGCCCCGCACGGCCGCAGAGTCACGGCTCCCTGCGCCTACCCTGGCTTAAGTGTGCATCCCACTGCGCAGCAAAAAATGCAGAGAACCTGTCACATTATAACACAGTATGAGCATGTAGACAAGCGAGTGCTCAACCTTGATTTTTATATGGCGAGAAATGTACTGGATGCTCCGCTTTGAATATTTCGAACCTCCCTAAAGAGAGGCACTGCTACCAGGTTGTGGAAGCTCCTTGGTGACTGTCACAAGGAATGGGCTGTTGTTTGTTCCAAGTGAAGGTAAAATGACATCAGGTTTATCACTCAAAGAGGTAACAAAATGCTCAACTAGGAAGGACCATTCCCTGCAAGCCGGACCCTCACTAGGAGCTGTTGTGTTTCCCCACTGCGCTGTTGGGATTCTTGTACTCCAGCTGTAGGCTTTCAGCTTAGCAATTTGCCCACATTACTAAAAAGATGTATCTGACTTGCATTAAACTCTTCCTTCAAAGTCAGTCCTAGAAGTGCTGCATCTCTCCTTCAGTCTACAACTCCACAAAGAGCCAACTTTCCCCCATCGTCCCTGGCTTTGAGAAATATCTGTCATCACCATGCACCTTCTTCCACCTTTTCCACTGTACACAGAGAGGACAACCTACACCCGGCTCTGAGTTTCTGACTTCCTCTGCGTGCAGCAGTTTCATTCTGGTCTTCCTCTCTCCCTCTCCTGCTCATCCATTAAGATATAGTGCTAACAAAGTCTCAGGTCTGGTTAAACGCACTGGAGGGAACTTTTAGAAATATGTACACCATTTGCGTAAAAGGATTTATTTGTGTGCTCATTTCTAATTCACCCAAGTAGCCTCTCTTTTCTTTTCATGTTGTGTACATTAGTTTATTAGTTAACACTTTTAACAAACTTTTATATATTTAAGGTTTCTGAAATCAGATGTGAAATGGTGATCTTGGATTTTCATACTAGCCTGAATACTGGAAACATGGTCCTTTCTCTGATCTTAGATGAATTTCCTACCCACGTAATGAGAACAGCAGCATTTCCTACCTCTCGTCCTTTGGCTGTCTGGTGCACTGGGGCTATCAGCGCTTCAGAACAGAGGCTGTGGTGCCAGGTGTAGCTCCACTCTCCGCTGTGATGAGTTGGTTGTCTTGGCTAAGGCATCTGTAGAATTGCAATCATAATTATTGATACTAAATATGCAAAACTGCTATACAGCATAAACGAAAACAAATTCTGAAGCATAAAATTTAAGCTTATGATGTTGCCATTTTGTAACTCCTTGGGACTTGCTTTAACATTTATTCTTCTTGTTTTGTTTATCTTATACACAAAAATTTTGTGTCAACAGAGTCATTTACAGGGGACTAGTAGAATTCTTGACCTTTTATAAATTAGTGTTATGGAATATTACCTACTTCTCTCAGTCTCAACCAGCAATCCTCATGATTTATGACATTTAATGACACTTGATGGCATAACACACATTTATTTTAAAATCTCTGCCATGCAAAGCACTGCACAATGAAAAATGTCATTTTTTTAATGGTACCTAGGAAATTCAGGAAGAAAATGTAGAAAACTGCACTCTATTTCCATTCTGGCAGTCACATTCATTAAAGCAATTAAATTGAATTGAAATTAACTTCAGAAGATCTTCCACATGCTTAAAACAGCGTATTTCACTGTCTGATCAGTCAAGAAATGATGATTAATGACACTTAAGAAATGAGCTTGATTGTCCTGAACGCTTGAACTGATTATTTATGAAAATATTGGAATGTTGAACACAGGGTATTGATTCTCTTTCATGAGATGGTAGACGTCAGTCCCATCCACACTCACAGTGCTTGTCACTTCACTGCCATAATAAATAATAATCCCTCTTAGTTTCCCTCATCACGTCTCAAAGCACTTCACAAGCATGACTGAGCCGTTCCAGGGAGGTTCATGTATCTCTTCACATTATTGAAGCAGGTTAAGGAAAAGGAGTCAAATGCCCTTAAATCAGGAGTGTTTGCGCTCCACCATTATGCCTGACCCAACAACGTAGCTAAAATCTAGCACTGAATGGAAGAATAAAGCAGAAAACCCCACATACTCTGCATATCCTCAGTTCTGTCGTCTTCTGAGTCAAGATCATTTACTGAGAAAATGTGCTTCTGTTGGCCAAATAGCTAAAAAAATATTTAAAAAATGTTCTGATTAGCAGATGAATTTCTGGGGTCGTGGAAATCAGTGGTGAAACACATCCCGTCAATGTGGGTAACACAAAGCATAGATTTAAACATTAACTTGAGCAACAATAAAAGTGAATGTTAGCAGCGATAGAATCTTTATAGTGCTTTGGTATCTGAAGTATTTGCAGTATCTGGAACAAATGTTATCAACATTTAAAGTAACAAAACTATGGACGATAACAGATGCCCAGATTTTAACAATTCTCTTGGTACATATATTAATTAAATGGAGGATGAGAATTTCCTTTTTATTGGCTAAAAGCTGCAGATTACAGTTCTAGTTATGTTTTTTTGCTCTGTAGCTGTTGCAGGCTGCAGATTTTGATGCAGGAAATTTGTGTATATTATCCCTATACAGCCATAAAGATGGCAGGGTGAAAAGTTCCTAGGCAGAGCACTGGGTACCGAAGGCCAAAGGGCTGATGTTGGTGGGTGCAATAGCTGTCAGGCAGCTTACCAGCAATCCAGCAGCTATATAATGATGGCAAACCTAAGTCAACAGTTTGGCTATAATAAATGTTGTGGTGTTCAGGTATC
>NW_009200788.1:0-57920 GCF_000690835.1 Fulmarus glacialis
GTCATTTAATACTTCCAGAGGAAAGGCTGGTCTGCCTCGGCCAGGCTGGGATTTGAATGCTGAACCACAGCAATATACAGAGATTAAATTCTAATTTCCAACCCTCTTGGTACAGACAATCACAAAAGTAGGGTACGATAAGCTTGGAGACGGCCTCTCTTATGCTCTTAGGGCAATTAAGAGAAAAAAACGTAACAAATAACCACAATATTTCTAATGCTGCAGGATACACACAGGGAAAAGCTCCACTCCGCCCCAGCAGAGCTCTTATTAACAATTGCCACGCGCAGGCAGGCAGCAGTGGGTATTTAGTGCCTACCCTGGGAAATGAATTGCTTTCCGCCTTGCATCCAGACGGCAATCATCTCAGAGACAAACCGAGCTCTATGCTACAGCCGCAGCCAATGCACGGACAGCCGGAGGTGGCTGGGAGCTTTGCAACCACATGTCTGGGCGAGGACAAGGACAAAGACCGGCAGCCTGTGACAGCCCGTCTCACGCGTCTTTTTGAGCCATCACCAAATCGCAGCCACCGCAGCAGGTATTTAACTCCCGAGATGGATATCAGCACAAGGATTTATAGGCTCAGTGACCACAGAGGTGCCACTGCAGACCTCTGTCATTGTGATATGACCCAGCGAAGGTCAGAAGATCCACCAAGGCCAGGAGCACCTCTGTCCCCCACCCAATATCCTCCTGTGAGATGCGGGACCCCACCTGTAAGCCAGGGCCAAGCGTCCCACTTCACCCAACATCCTCCTGTGAGATGCGGGACCTCACCTGTAAGCCAGGGCCAAGCGTCCCACTGGTGAAGCCCGATGGCCTCGGATCCCAACCCCGGGTAGCCTGAAGAACCACCAAGAACCAGAGTTTTGTTTTTCTCCATCCCAAACACATGCACAAAGTCTCAGGCCACGCAGGGAAGAGCAGAGAGGTTTGGGAATTGCCTGCTTTCTGCTGCAAACCGAGTGGTTTGCAACGCACCCCGAAATCACAGCACCAGGCGATGTCGCAGTCTGGTTTTTGTAGCATTTGCTCCACGTGCCAGAAAGCACTTTGCTGCTCTGTCCCTTTTCATCTCTAGGACAGTCACGTAACATAGGGCAAAATAAAGTCCCATTGACACAGACAGAAGAGATCGCCCACTCACAGGTCCCAAAGGTCTCCAGCTCACAAATTCTCTGCTCTTCTGCGCCTGCTGTGCGCGCACACACATACACACAGATGGGATTTTGATGAAGAGGAGAGACTGCATAATTCTTGCTCCAGCCTCCTCCCACCGACAGCAGATTTGTGTTGGATGCTCTGAAGAGACCGTTTGTTGCAGGAGCTACAACTTCTCCTATCGCTCGCCCACAAGCTGCCAGCAGCAGCGGAGGATTTTCATCCACAAACATTCATTCTCTTTCTGTTTTCAAAAGGAAGGGCACATTATTCATGCACCAGGCTTCCCCCCCTGCGAAGACTCCCTTTTTTTTGCTTCGCAAGGGCTTTGTAAAGAAATGCAAGCAGGCACTGCAAGCAAATATGAAAAATCAGCACCCAGCATTCCTCCAGGACAGAAATGCTTTGTGCCCTTGATGAAATTAGGAGTGGGATGCTAAAAAGATCATTCCTACCAACTAAATAAGGCTGCTTGACCTCCGTAAGTTCATCACTAAATCAAAACACCCTTCTCTTCTGTTTTAACAGGTCTCCGTACCTGGCTACCAGGCGCAATGGAGAACATCCAACCCACAGGTAACCATGGGTTAAAACCTGCCGCAGCCTGATGGAGCCTCCCGACTTCCAAAAGCTGTCCCAAACTATTTGTTTGCACTGTCAGCCAGGTATTTGCAAGGTGATTTCTAACGATTTCACATCACAGGGTCTTAAGAGAGCGAAGGGGAGTGCAGGCTGACTCCCAGGTGTAAAGGAGGACCCCGAAGAGTTCTTCCTCAGTGAAATGCATTTTACTGGTGTGTTTCCACACCTCCTTTAATACCATGGAAAACCAAGCAATACCATGGAAAACCAAGCAAGCAGCGGTGCTGTGGCTGGAGGAGCTGAACTGGTTTGGGAAGAGCAAGGATGGGCAGCCCTCGGTGTTCGGGTGTTACAAATGGGAGCTGGGAGCTCTGCCTCCCACAGAGGTGAAATACCTCCAAATTCTTGCTATGCTGATCCTGAAAAGAAGGGAGAAAAGCACATTTTCAGCTGCCTCCAGCAGCAAGGGACCGTGCCAGAGCCTTGCAGGGTTCCGCTCAAACCCCATCAGCGTGCCGTCTCGGGCACGCCTGCCAAACTTCCCCTATTCCCGCTCCTGTCGGATATTTTGGCAGGTTTCCACAGCGTCATGCTTGATGCTCCGGTAATGCCTTTTGCAAAGCACTGGGCAAAATCCTGAGGAAATGGGACTCCCGCATCCCACCACGGCAGGATGCAAAGGCAACGGGAGATGCTTGCAAGTGAGGAATGAGGGGTCTGGGAGAGGTGTTTGCGCTTAAAAAAAAAAAAAAGCAACACCCTGCTTTTATAACTGACTAGGGTCCGGGCCAGGAAAAAGCAACTTGTCACACTCTTCCACTCTGAAAAAAAGGGGGTTTAGCTTTCCATGCAGACAGGGAGGAAGGGGGCCTTGTCCCAGGCACACAGCACCCTTTTGCAGGGAAAACCTATCGGGGGAAAACCTATTCTCTGCATTTCCCCTTGTGAAGCCGATTCCTGCCTCCATAAAGCAGCAGACACGGCTCCATCCTCCTCTCCAGGATAGCTGCTTTGGCAGTTCCCATTTTCCCAGCCCAACAGATCCAGCCCGTGGATGCGCAAACCCAAGCTTAAACCCCAAATGTCCCCAATCCCAAATGCCCGGGGGCCAAGTGCTGGGGACAAGGCAAGGAGCCCGAGGCAGGGCTGGAGCAGGAGGAATCAAGCAGGATTTTTGCCCTCGGCAGCAGTATTTTACACCACGCAGACGGAGCTGGCATACGATGGATATGGCACACTGTGGCTACTGGACCAAACCCTGCAGATACCAGGGCCTGGAGGTATCAGCCCTTTCAACCAACTCCAGGAGGGTTTACCTTCCACCCCGGGCTACCGAATATCCTCCGTGACTTGTTGCTTCATCAGCAGTTGCTGCAAAACAACATCTCGCAGGGCTAAACTCGGACTCGGTTCCTACCCAGGCGCTGCTGGTGCCGGAGGGATGCAGAAAGCAAGAGGAAACGGGCGCTGTATTTTCAGCCCTGCTTAGGCTGGGAAAATCAAAGAAAACAAACACGAGATTCTGTCTTACTTTGTCATGCATCGCCGTGTAATTTGCACATATTACATGGAGAAGTACCCATTACGCAGGGGCTTTTACACCCCCAGCGCGGTTCCCATTGAGGCAGGGCCACAGGCAGTAATTTCCCTGCAGAAATGTACGGCAACAGAGAAAAAATACCTGTTTGCTGCTTTCACCCTATTCATACCAGCCCTCACAGAGAGACAGAAAATGACAGCTACTGTCAGACACTTTTATGATTAAATATATCCTCCATCTCAGAGAATTACAACCCATTCCAGACAACTTTTCTAACCTATCCTGAGAGAAAAATGAGGACTTTCGAGCCGCAAAACTGTTCGAGCCAGAGAAAAATCAATGCTGCCCAAGTGGTGAGCCACAAGCCAAAATGTGTGAGGCTGCCAGACCCCCTTCGCGGAGGAATTAGGGGCTCACACCTTCGCAATGACGTACTGAGGTTATGCACGAGCAGAGCATCCCCACGGGCGCTTGGTTCAGCCCCTTAGGCGTGTTAAGAAAACAACAAAATAGAAAATTAGGCTTAAACTTTAAGAGAGTGAAGACAATAAGTACCTAATATTCGGGTCCTAAATCCATATGCAGGCTCCTGAGAAGAGCCCTGACTTTTCCAAATGCAAAGACCTCAGTGGTTCCCGGCGTGCTTGTGCCGCCTTCTTCAAACACTGCAGCTCCCTTGCTGCCACAGATATCTTAAGAACCAATGGCTATTGCGGTAAAACACAATAAATTAGTATAAACAAGAATGCTCCTCGGGTGACTTACGAGCAATGTCATTTTTCTGCAGACTGGCACGGTAGGGTAATGCATAACGAGGCAGGAATGGGGTTGTCGAGCAGAGATGAAAGAATACTCTGTTTAAACTGGAATTTAGCTGAACAAGATTGAGCGCAACAAAGCAATAAAGGGGCTTTTGGACTGGAATGAAGGAGAGAGACAGCTCAGAAAGCCCGTAAATGAGGTGGCTGCTGCTAAGGGACGGGGGAAACGCAGTGGGGAAAATCATAGCAGCAGAGATGCAAGAAACTGCAAGAAGGAAAGAACGATGTGACGTCCCATCGCAGCGAGGCAGGGACAGGTCTAGCTCCGACCCGCTTTGGAGCCCCAGGTTGGGCAGCGCAGGGCGACCGTGCCCACTTCTTGCATCGGGAGGATGGATGGTGTTAACAGGGAGGTAACGACATCGCCATTTCACCAAGAAATCCAGCTGGATAAAGGTATGTATCTGCTCTGCAGTCCATAACTGAAATCTCCCTACCCTAGCTGGGTACTTACAGAAGTTGTGTTCGAGTTATCACTACAGGAACTGGCCCGTAGGGTTCAAGTGATCCGTGTTCACAAGCTAAATAGGAAAATTCCTATGAAGCTATGCCCTGCACGCACAGTGCCCACATGCAGCAGGCAACGTGTGGGCAGAGCTGGTTTCCACGCCAGCACGTACATCTCAAAGAAGGGCAACTCTTGGATTTAGGAAAAAAAAATACAAATAAATTATATTCCTGGTGTTAGCAGAGCCAGCAAAGAATGTTGCCCTTGTTTAAGACCTTGTTTAGACCAACTACGGGCACGATTCATCCCTTATGTATATAAACACTTGGGAAATAATTCAGATTCTCCATCAGCCATAGGAATGAGCTCACGCAGGACTGTGGGAAAGCCGGCCAGCTGCTCCGCAGCGCTCCCTGCAAAGAGAAACAGCAATCGGCCCCTCTTCCTGCGAATCCTCATCGGGCGCATTCCTGGTGCGGCCGTGGAGCAGATCTCATACCAGGGCCGACATTCCCCTCACCCTCCTGCTGAGCTAAACACTCCCAGCTGCTGCCCACATCTGCATCGCATCCGAACCTGGCATCAGGGCTGGCCCTGCTACCAGCAAAAAGGACAAGTAGCAAAGAAAAGAGAGTTGGCTGGAGCTAAGTAAAACCATCCGAAAAACCCATGTGAATTGAGGAAAAAAAAAATCTGATCCTTGCTCTTCACATGCCCCAGTACGGGGGGGAGGATTTGCATGAGCGAGTGCCGGGAGCTCTGAAACATAAAATGGTTTTAGAAAGTGAAGAAAGCGCCACGTTGGCTCACCCCGGTGTGGACCCCCCGTAAGCTCTGTACTAGGCTCAGGGCAGGCACGGGCTTCTTTTTGGGGGTTTCTCCGCTCATTGCGGAGCAACAACAGAGTTAAAAAAATCCGCCGATTTAGGTCCAGATTGACCCCATTTAATTCCAGTGCTCAAACTGAGCTGCTTCACCCTGAATTCTTCCATGCTTCGCACTCCAGTGGCATCAACAGGAACTGTAGGTGAAAAAGGGTTTTACCTGATGTAAACTGGGGCTAGATTCAGAGTTACGATAGGAATAATCGATATTCCTTCAGACGCTGCCCACTGCTCAGCCCGGCGGGGCAGGCACCACCGCTCCATCCCCTCCCTGGAGCGTCCCTGGCTCCTTGCTCTCGCTCCCATGCACAGCAGCAACACGGACAGCGAACAAAGGTAACGCACTGGCCACGACTCTCCGGGGATGGGGAAGACACAGCAAAGCCACGGAGGCCATTTCCCCCAGGAGACACCTCCTCCCTCCCTCCCTCCCTCCCCATGAAGGGCGCAAGCCCGTGCTCCAAAGCAATTAGGGATGCACGGAGCTTTGATTACCGGTTGTGCTTTTGTGATGCCGAAGGCAAGCGCTTGGCAGCAGGAGGAGCAGGGAGATTCCAGGATCTAATTCAGCACTTGCTAGTTAAACACTGGACTGTAATCGTGTCCCCAGGCAGAGCCAGAGACGTACGAATTATTTTAGCAGGCTGGTTTCATCCTCCTGCTATTGGCTACCCTATCAGGCAAAATACTGATTTTCATCCTGGATGTTTAAAACAAATACATGCGATTCAGAGGGAGGCACAGAGAGGGAGACAGCAAGTGAGGGACAGACAGATTTCTAATATGCAAAAAAAAAAAAAAAGATAATTTGGCACAGGCTTGGGTGCTCTGGTGCCAGGCAGCAGGGCAGAGCGGGGCAGCCAACGCCGAGAGCTTCTCCCTTGACTTGGCTCTTTCCGTGCATGCACCGAATGGGATGCCTGGGGTGAGATGGAAACGGAAAGCGCTAGCCTCCCCCTCTGCCTACGCGGCAGGCTGCCTGGCCATAGCATGACCGACCAAAAAAAATCAGCTCCAGTTCTCTCTATCCTCTGTCCCCATCCTCCTCCTCCGGCTGCTCTGCTTCCCATTATCACCTGTAATGAATACAGCAGTTGCGGAACAAAGAAAAGCAATTTTCCCTTGTAATTATTTCACCACGTTTCTCGTGAGACTAATTATAGCTATTTGGCTTTGCTCAGCGCTCAGTCGAGCTGCACCCCTGTGCAGGGCTCTTGTTCACCGCGCCGGTGAGACCTCGGCACGGTACCAGGAGGTCCCAGGACGGGCGGGTGCAGGAGGGACTGATACACCCCTCTGCTTGGGGCTACGTCCCCCGACGCCTGCTGGAAATGCCAGCAGGCATTTAGTGAAGAAGAGATGCTATCCCACTAAAAATTTGACTGTGGGCATCTGAGGAGGTGGCAATACAATGACACCCAGAGGCCACCACCCCCTCATTAGCCCTGAACAAGAAGAGGGAAACATCCCACCAGTGCCTGAGACCCCCTTGATCCCACAGCTGGGGAAACCTTTTAATCAAAGAGAGGGATCAGCATGGCACTAACGCAGCCGATGCGATTACATATCAGCTTCCGTTTCCCACAAATGCGCTCCCAACAATTAGGGATAATTAAACTCCAGTTCCTTCCCAAACCCTTCCAACATGTCTAACCCAGCTGCAGGGGACAAGGGGCTGCGAGCATCAGGAGATGGGCGCCGCCGTGAGCCTGGAGAAATGACACCTCTTAATGAAGCCACGGCACAGATTACGATGCTTGTGTTTCCGCTTGTTACGAGTCAGTGTGCTAACGAGCGTGTCTCCGGCAGATGGGACCCAGGAGCACAACACATCCCAAAGCTACAGATTTCTAATTAACGAAGTATTTTTGAGTAACTCCGCAGCTCCAAGACAGGCTCCCCCAACCCCTGCAGTTGTGCTGCAATCCCTAATTATCAGCTGGAAACGAGCGGCACTCATTACAAGATCAAGAATCACCGTGCAGGAGATGAGAGACCAGGTTTCCACATCCAAAGCATGTGGTTACGTGCTTCCTGCGGATGGATCCTCCAGGCAGGTTGCAACACAGGACAGGGATGACTCCAAATTGTCCCTTTCTGACCCCAAAGTTGTCTTGCAGGAGAGCTGGAAGACTTCGTCTCCAACAAGAAAGAAAGAAAATGAAAAAAAGGGCAAAGCAAGAAAGAATCATAGAATAGTTTGGGTTGGAAGGGCCCTTTAGAGGTCATCTAGTCCAACCCCCCTGCCGTGGGCAGGGACATCTTCAACTAGATCAGGGTGCTCAGAGCCCCGTCCAGCCTGATCTGGAATGTTCCCAGGGATGGGGCATCGACCACCTCTCTGGGCAACCTGTGCCAGTGTCTCACCACCCTCAGCATAAAAAATTTCTTCCTTATACCTAGTCTAAATCTACCCTCTTTTAGTTTAAAGCCATTCCCCCTTGTCCTGTTGCAACAGGCCCTGCTAAAAAGTCTGTCCCCGTCTCTCTTATAAGCCCCCTTTAAGTATTGAAAGGCCGCAATAAGGTCTCCCCGAAGCCTGCTCTTCCACCACCCCCAACTCTCTCAGCCTTTTTTCACAGCAGAGGCGTTCCATCCCTCTGACCATTTTCATGGCCCTTCTCTGGACCCGCTCCAACAGCTCCATATAACAATTAACCTCTGGATCTCAGGGGAAAAAAAGTAAGTACAGTTAAAATCCAAGAAAGAAGCAGTGAAAAATCAGACATTTATATAGAGACCACACAATCTACCCTAAAATAGGCTCCAACAGATCCGTGTCTTTCCTGTGCCGAGGACCCCAGCGCTGGACGCAGCACTGCAGGGGGTCTCAGACCCCACCTGCAGAGTGAGGAAAAAGGAGAAGAGATGGCTTAAGAAAGCATCATTCGCATGGTGCAGCCTGTGGGCGTTACAAGGTCGGTACTGCAGGGAGAAGGAGAGAAGGGAAAGGAAAAACCATCATCTTTTCCGCAGCAGCCCCTGTCTTGTTTTCCCCAGGAGCGGCAGGAGGAGCAGCCTCAGGGCTCATCCCGGCGAGTTGGCTTCACGCGTGCACCTCATCAGGCAACCCATTTTCCTCTGCAGACCTCCAAGGAAGGCGATTTCTCACACCTCGTCGTTTCCTCGAAGCGTCTGGGCTCACACGCGGCTCTCAGGAGGACACCCCGCTTTTAGGGCTCTGAACCCCCAGCACAAGCACCTCTTCCCACCTCTCACCTCCCGTCGGGGGCTGCTGCCGGAGAGAGGAGCCACCGTATCCCGGGCTGCGGGCACCGCCGTGGGCTCTCCTGGGACCTTACCGACCTCGTCTCAAAGCAAGAGTAATTCCAGGGAAGCTGAGGGATTTTGGAATCTTGAGCCCCAAACATGACCGATATCACCATGACAGGCAGGATAAACCAGGCTTTGAACAATAAACCCCCCGCTGCTGTGAGTGAGGCTTACATCTGTGCTGCCCAAGCTTTCAGCTTTAATCTTCATCCCCACAAAGAAGAGCCATGGCAGAGGGACGAAGGCTTGCAAGGCACCCAGGAGCCTGCTCTCAGGGCCACCCAGGGACCCCAGGGTGGACCTCGGGGCTGCGCGGGCATCCACAGCCTGCGGGAGCTGCAGCCCTTGACGTTCATCCCGCCAGCAGGCTCGGGGGCTGATGGCCCCCAAATTATTCACTTTTTGTGAATAATTCATACGCTGTTAAATCGCTATTGCAACACAACAGCACGCGCATCGCAGCGCATTTTCCGATGCTTCTTCCTTAATAACCCACGACTGAGAATATTCCCTGTGCTCTGTCCATACTATAACCGAAGGCTTGTGGTCACAGTTGTGAATTTAAGCCAGTTTCCCCCAAAAAGCCACGGACAGAGCCTTTCTTTTTAGAAAGATAGCTCTTAACACCTTATCTCTGCCCCAGACTGGCCGCTGGCTGTGTGGTGCCATGAGGAGTATCTCTGAGCATCAAGAGAGATATTAAATGAGCCTTGGGTTCGTTAAGAGGAGCAGTTAATCCACAGACTGATGGGATCCACGCCACAAGTCCCAGACCTCCCAGACACTGGGTTGCACTGCTTCTGTGCCCGTGCAAATGGGGATTTTACACCAGGGTAGCCTCCAATAAATCAAAATAAAACATATCTTAATTATAAGGGTTATCCATAGCTACTTACCAAACACCTTCTCCAGGGGGGCACGGTCAGCGCCCCCCAAAACCAGCACACAAGGAGGGAGAGGAACAGGAGGAATGTGAACTTTGAAGAAAGCCTAGGAATCGCTTGATTTATTGGCTGTGTTTAGTTTCTAAACAAAAAACAACCAGCAAAGCAAAGGAACAGGACAAGATGTGGTGTGATAAAACCAGCTACAGAAAGAGCTGGGAAAGTATTCCCACAGGCCAGTTTTTATTTCTGATAAAATGGGCCTGTCCTCTCCTAATCCACCAGCGGGGACCAAAGTCCCTCTGCTATCACCGCACCAAGCTGAAGTTTTTTTCCTTGTGAAGAGACAGATGCCAAAAGGGGCTCTGTAGCTCCCTGGTCATTAGAGCCAGCTACTAATTACACCCTAGAGCAGAGCACTGATGGGTTGTGGATGGCCAACAGACACACAAAAAAGCGTGTAAACTTCATATTTGAAAATTCCTGCAACATCTGGCAGCAGGGATGGGTCAAGCCAACGCCAACACCTGGGAGCAAGACCCCATGACTCCCTTGGAGGCATCGCAGGGCACTTGCAAACCCCAACCCAGCGCAGGGGGCTCTGGGGAAACACCCGCTGGTCATCGGCTGCGGAAGGAATTACCCACCAACGCACACATACACGAGGCCAGGAGCATCCCTGGGTAACTGCTGGTGCACAAATAAAGCAGCAGTTGTTCAAGCACAGGGAAGACAAGACAGATATTCTCTCTATTCTCTCTATAATCTCTATATTAAGGCATTTAGACCTCAGCAAAGGGTTGGCTTCAATTTCTAGCAAAGGGTTGGCTTCAGCTTCTAGCAAAGGGTTGGCTTCAACTAGCCAACAGCCAGCACCACGTGTTGGCAGCCCCGGGGTCGCTGCCCTGTGGTCAGGGCTCGTTTACAGCCAAAACCTCACCCCCGCTATTAAAACCGTGAAAAACCTCAGCTATTTCCCGGTTCTTCCAAGGAAAGGGAAGTGTTACGACAGGCTTGTAAGATAAAGCTTAGCAGATCTCTGGCACGCGGACACACTCGCATAACCGCTCCAAGCTGATAATTAAGGGCAGGGATTGGTAATTAAAGACAGGATGGCACAAAGCACTGCTTTCAATTTTTTCATTTTCAAGAATTTCTTGTCTTTTGGGCTTTAAAGAGCTCCCCATTGCCACATCAGCGTAACTTTAATAATGCCCTGATGGGATGACAAGGGGTGTGCATTTCCTATTCTAATTAAGAAAAAAACCCCAGGAGGGTAACTGAGCTGCCAGGTCATTACCCGGCTCCAAGTGCTGAGCCCAGCCAGCGGGGTACAGCCTGGCAGCACGCAGCCCCAACATACTGCCTCCATTTCTGCCGCTTGATGGGAAAGAGCAAATTTTAGTCATCAATACACCTTAAAAACGCTCAACGTGCAAATGTACGGTTACCACTGCTCATAGAACGGTGGCGTTTCCCCACATTTGGGTCTCTAAGGACAACAGGGTGCAGGGGGTGCTGAGCCAGATCTCCAGGAGACATGTTCCTAATCCTATTTGGGCACACAGTCCCTTATTCCCTCGTGTCTATTTTCGTCTTGTGTCCATTTTCCTCCCCTCTGCTTCTCTATTCAGACTAAGTTTTTGCACAGGATTAGTCTCCACTATGGCTACAAATAGCATCTACTACAACAGGAACCGAAATTCTCTTGGGACCACGAGAAAGCACCTGGGTACAAACCCTGACCCTGCCAGATTGCGGCTTCTTTTGTATTTCTCACTTCCTTAAACACAAATAATAAATTAAATATGTAATGCATAACATCATGGAAAACAAGGAGCCCTTTTTGTTCCCATCAGCCTCATCCACAGGTTTTTTGGCTCCATGGATCCAGGATGTCGGCAGCTGGGACACTTTGCTGAGGATCTGGGTGAGGAGGGAACCAGGCTCATTTACTCCCTATTTTTAATTGAACAGTTCCCTTTGTGTAAACACGCTGCAAGTCATGGCGTGTGCAGTGACACGTGTCAGCACATTAATTACCAGCTAATTAGGACATCTTGGAGCAGTTTGTCTCCTGCTCTCCGATGCCCAGCATGGGGATGTTTGGAAGATGGATGGCTCAGGATTTCCAGCCTGTTCCCCCTCCCCGGGCACCACCTTGCTGCTCTCCTCTGCAACCGGGATGCAATAGGGAAAGGAAAATGGAAAAGGAGGAAAACACCTCTGGGTGAGCATGAAGCAACCTGATAACACAACCATGCATGGGGGAAACACTGGTGAGATTGGAGACGATGGAGGATTCTGGAGGTCGTGGCAAGCTCAGAAGGGTTCGACCTCCTGGCTCCCTCGCAGCCCTGGCTAACGGTTTTAAGCACTTTCCTTCATTGTGGTGGATTTATTCCTCCCATTGCTGCAGGTGTGCAACAGGCAGCTCCCACCAGCACCCACATTTGCACACCGTGGCCAAAAGCATCATGGAAAAACCCCCTTCCCACTTTCCCGAGCCTGCAGGTGGTCCCAAGGACTCAAGGACAGGGACAGTGACGCACGGGGGTGACGGTGGCTTTCGAGAGCCGACTCACCAGGACTGCGGTTTCCTCTTCATGATGCCCTGCCGTCTCCACTGCGAGTGGGGGCTGAGGTGGTAGGTGAGCTGCCGGCAAAGCTTCTCCATGGCCCCGAGGGAATCCCCCTCCTGCGAAGACAAGGGAGGGATGCCAGGTAAGGTGTCTGCAGCATTACCATGATGTCTGTGGGATGCTCTGAGCTGGCAAGTCATAAGGGACCACACTAAAACTTGTATAGGAAGGGAGGAAAAAAAAAACCCAAAACCCAGCTAAGATGCTGGGGCGTTTCACCAAGGGCCACCCCGTCCTGCACACCCACGGCCATTGCTGCTGGCGAGTGAACGCAGGGGTGCACGAGCCCTGCCCGGTTAAGGATGACGAGGTCCCTCCTTGGCTGCTGTGCTGGGGTTCCGGGGATCTGCACGGCGGGGTTGTCTCTCTGCAGTTCATTCAGCAGCAGCACTGTTATCATTTGACACTACATAATAGCTTTCAGCGCTAAAGTTTTACAGAGATGGATTAAATAAACCTAACAAGCCATCCATTACCGTCAAAACTGCTTTACAAAACAGCTCACAAAGCCTCTCAGTGTTTGCTCATGGAGATCTCGGGAACAGCGCTCATCTGAAACTCTCAAAACAACTATTTGTTAGGGGAAAAAAAAAGCTTCAAGGAAAACAGGGATTTTGGAGGAGTCTTCTCAATTCTGATTAAGATTTGCACCCAAAAGGATAGTGGCTTGGAAAACTTCAACTCTGACAAGTTTCTAAGAATTCGGTTCTAGAAATTTCGGTTCCTAAAAATAAAACAAAATACAAATACCAGTATCTGGACCGTTCAATCATGTTTCATTTCAAGATCTTTATATACTAACGCACGATATGACATCCAATAATGTAAACCACCCATCTTGCCATGCCTGGTTCTCTGAAAGGTCACGAGCAGAGATTAACCTGACCTAAAGAACAATAATGACAAAAAAAAAAATCAAGCTGTGACAATTTGAGGTGTCTGCCTGGTTTTATGAAATTGCTGCATCATGAATGAGAAGACACAGAAACGAAATAGGAAGCCCTAAAATAAGCAATCGGCCTGGGTTCGGCTCTTCATTCATGCTGATTGCTTGGGATTTTGCTGGGACGAGCTGGGCAGGGATGCTGAGGAAGATGCTGCATCTTCTCCTCCTGGACACCCAGTTACTGCTGCCTTCACGTCCTTCCTCCGAGCCCGAGCAGAGCTGCGAGCTGCGCGTTTCGTGCAGCCTCACTTATGCAACATACTCTCCCACCTCACCTCCAAGTCAGCAGAGCGGTACCGGCCTTATAAAGACATTATAAATATTGAATTAACCAAGGAGCGATAGGGATTTTGACAAATCACCTCTGGGCGTGCAGGGAAACAATTGCAGCAAGTTATCTCAGGGTAAAAAACCCACAAAACCAGGACAGAAAGGGCATATCTGCAGGTGGCTGGAGCAGAAATATCAGTGTAGGACTTGTGGTCTTCAGCTTTTCTGTGTGATCCACTCTATAAGACACGAAGCCTTGACAGAAATCGGGGTAGTTTATTCCCAGACGTGTCCAAGTGCCTACACGGCGACTAACATTAATCTAAAGCTGATTTAATTCCAGGACGATGCTTGCCCAGCTCCAGCTCCGGGTGATTTCGGCAGCTCAGGTAGAAACTCAAGGTCCACAGACAACAGCACGGTGTACAGAAAACGCCGTGTCAGCACAAGCTGGAAACAGTGCGAGTCAGGAGCCATTTCACATCTGAGCTCCGCAAGCGTTCGACGGCCTTACCTCCTGTTTCCCAGTTTGCGGAGGAGGGAATACGGGTTTAAGAGCATATTTAAACCCATACTTTTCAACACCTCATTTATCACCACGCTTAACTTAAAATAAGGGTTTTAATCCCGCAAATTTCAATGGGACGTCAGCCTATGCCAAACCTCAGGCATGCCGAAATCTCCCCTCCCGCCGGCGACCCTGCGGCAAGAAACATCTAGTGCTCTAGGCTTGGGGATGGATGAACCCTAGGAGGCTCAGCCTGTCAAATTAACACAGAAAAGATAATGAAAGAGAAGGTTTAATTTCATGTTTTCCACTGGAAGGTCTGGAAACACATTACAGCCATTCTTTAATTAAAGCCTCAAAACATTTTGGGAAGGCAACAGCATATGCTGCTCCCTCTAACTGTTCTCTGCCAGCAACACCTTCCTCGCTGTGTAACCAGCATCCCCAACGCGAGAAGAAAACCCCATGAATTTTGACACCTACCCTATTTTTTTTACCTTTGCGTAATATCCACAGCAAGCTGCCTGGTGCCATCAGCTTTCATTTAATCTAATTTTTTTTTCAGCTGTTATCCTCACAAAGCATCGCAACGGCCCCTGAAATAACAATGTCCACCCTCAGCACTGCGCGGGGGTTTCCAACTACGAGCCCTCACTGCATTGCGTTGGAAAAACTCTCGTTGAAAAGGAAACAACGTGCTAAAATGCTGTGGAGTAAGTAGCCACCGCGTTGCAATTCAGCGCTGCAAATCGCCTCCTGAAAGAGACAATTAAAATTGTCTCCAGTATTATCCCAGCAACTAAACTGTTAGGGAAGTTAATTCACAAGAGTAACGTGGGGAAAAAAGCAGAGAAAGTAAAAGAAACAAGTTTTTGCTGGTACAAATGTGGCAGAACCATCTTCTCTCTCCGCTAAGGGATTTTTCTCCCCAAGCAGCGTGCTCACGCCGGCCCTCGGTGCGCAGCCGCCAGACCTGAGCGCTGGGCCCAGGTGGCTGGCGGAAGCTCAGGCCTCAACTTCACATCAAGCCAATTTCTGAGAAATTCAGCCCAAAGAAACCCCCCCAACAAAACCCAGAAAACCATCGAGCGTGGCACGTGCATTAACTTCATGGTTCGAAAAAACCCCAGCACCAATAAAGCACCTTGAGGGCTCCAAGGAAAGATGCTAGCGCAGGGCAAAGTCCTATGAGGAGCGGCTGAGGGAGCTGGGGCTGTTTAGCCTGGAGAAGAGGAGGCTGAGGGGAGACCTCATCGCGCTCTACAACTACCTGAAAGGAGGTTGTAGCGAGGTGGGGGTTGGTCTCTTCTCCCAAGTAACCAGCGATAGGACGAGAGGAAATGGCCTCAAGTTGCGCCAGGGGAGGTTTAGACTGGACATTAGGAAAAACTTCTTTACTGAAAGAGTGGTCAGGCCTTGGAACAGGCTGCCCAGGGAAGTGGTGGAGTCACCATCCCTGGAAGTATTTAAAAGACGTGTAGATGAGGCGCTTAGGGACATGGTTTAGTGGGCATGGGGGTGTTGGGTTGACAGTTGGACTCGATGATCTTAGAGGTCTTTTCCAACCTTAACAATTCTATGATTCTATGATATTTTAATCCTTATCTCTCTACATCAGCAGCCAGCACCAGCTCATCCTTCCAATGGTTGTCCCCACGAGGCCCCTCTTTCAGCCCTTTTTTCTTCACAAGCAAGCTTGACTCACAAGCCCTGCAGGTACTGGTGACTTCTATTTTGGGGTTTTAAAACAGAATTTAGAGAACAAGACTTCTGCACACAGCAACTCATGCATCCCCTTCTGGTCTCGGTACCGTGCAAGGATATAAGCCAGCTGCAAAAGTATGGTCTTTTCCACACTGGTCTGTAGTGGTCTGTAGGTAAATACCCCAGTTTAGCACTGGGATAAATAAACAGCCCATTTCAGAGCCTTCATTAGACACACTATTTTGGGGTTGGGCTCCTTGCTTCTGCCCATCTCATTCCCACCACTGCACTTCACCTGCCCATGGGTGAGACGCAAACCTCTCTGCTTCAAGAACCCATTTTTTTTTTAGGTCCCTTCCTAAACCTCTGCAATTCCTCCCGGGAGCTTTGCGGGAGGCTCCAGAGCAGCCCCAGGCCTGACCCCCGGCATACGAGAGCTGCCCCGGCTTGCACAAAACACGTGCGCAGAAGAAGGGATCTAGCTGACGTGGTGCCAAAGGCAGAGCTGGACACTCGTCTGACGGTCTAAACAAAAGCTTTTTCGCTGTTTATGATCCAAGTCTATCAGGAAATAATTGAAGCTGACGCACACCCTGGTGGAACTGAGCCCAAGAGCTTGCTTGAAAACTGAGTCAGCTTAAAAATCAGCCCAGCTCACTCGTGTTGACTAAGTTTTAACCTCGCTGCCCGGCTCACGGGGAGAGCATCGCACACTGGGATTAGTGCATTACACCAGCAAGATGCCGAGCACTATCCCCGTGGGCAGCTGTCAGCCATGCCGGCATCGCAGCGTGATGCCGACCCTCCCTCTGATGCGAGGTAACGCTCCTGCTCTCCATCCAGCACGATCCTCTCTGCTCTGCACCACCAGCACCCCCGGGCGCGGGGCAAGAGGTGACACAAACCCCATCTGTGGGCAGATGCTGCTGCCCCCCTTGCTGCTTCCAGTGATTAACCACTTCCCTCAGAATGAAAAGCACTGGCCAAAAGGTCTTTCTGCCCCACCGGCATCACATCACTTATCAAATAACTCCTTCGCTACAGCCGTAAGGTCAATACAAGGATTTTTTTTTTTGCAGTCAGAGGGTGTGTGAGTGGCAAGGTAGACTTCCCTCAACGTGCAGAAATTCAAACCCGCAGCACTGGCCTTTGGCGAACACTATGTGCCCTTTCCACAGAAGGGACAATAATCAAGCACGAGACATATACAACGAGAGCTGCCATTTTCACTAAGCATATTGTCTTACCACCAGAACCAAACTGCAGCCGTAATCATTCCTGAAACAACACGTAGGGATGAATCTCCAGCAAAGGCACCGCCAGTGACACCGTGGAAGATCTGGCTCCTTCTAGCATCAGGCATTCACAGCGCACGTGCGTGGGAACGTGTATTTGTTACTCTGGTTTCCAGCCTCTGGGAGGAAAACTGCAAAGCATCTCAGGGTTGGGAAGATGGGAGAGACCACCCAGAGAGTTCAGCTTTCCCAGCTGACGGCGCTGCCAGGAAAAAGCCTGTTTCACAGAGCTGGGATGTGCCCTTTCTCTTAGCCCCACGCTCACAGCCCAGCTGAGAGATGCTGGCGATGACCTACCCGCCTGCGGATCCATCAGCTGCACACCTGGAAACATCTGCGAGTTTACAAAACCTCTCGGTGCCGTGATCTTGCACATGTCTGTACAGCCCCCACGTCAATGGGGAGAGAAACCTGTGCCATGCATGCAGAAAAACTGTTTTGAGCAGCACCCAAACGGGGGGCAAACCCTCTGTTCAAGGAGCAAGAAAGCCGTATGATGCCCTCTTTCCTTTTAATTTAGCTTGGCTGCTCAGCTGGAAAGTTTTCAAGGAGATGTGCCTCGCAGAGCACGTTGATGCAGCTCTCAGCAGGACTCAGGGGCAGCCCTGGAGCCCACGAAGAGCAAACACAGGTGGTGCAACATCAGCCCAGGGAAGCAGTTTTTGGGGCAATGTCTTGGCTTCTACTTGACCACGTCCTCTCCGAGCCGGCAGAGACCCAGCGCAGTTCCCGGCCATCAGACACGGTGCTGAGCACAGGACGGAGGAGGGATGAGGGGAAAGCTGAGAGCAGAGGCTCTTCCCTGCGAAGGGCCCCTTTCCCCGTTGTTCCTCCTCCATTTTCGCCTGCCTCCAGCCCTCTGGAGAAGAAGGCGGCTGCTCGCTGCCGGGAGGAGCCCAGAGATTCATGAGATTTTAATCCCTTAACAGATTTCAGCTGGGAGAAGGATTCATGGCACATGCCCCATCTGCAATCCACAACCAGCCCCACGCCCACGGGATCTCGTTCAACTGGAAAATGAGGGGGAGAGGCACGAGCCTGTCCCCACGGCGGAGGGGGTGCCCAGGCACATACCGGGGACCTCTCCAGCCCCGAGAGGAGAGCTCTGGATGAAGGGATGGAGCAACAGCGCTTGAAATGGGCATCAGCTAAAGCCCAGGGATAAACGAGAGCAGGTAAAACCTAGGAGCCAGGCTCACCCCCGGTCCTGCTAAACCTGCCCTGGTTTCTGCAGGGAGACCTGTTTTATCCTCGCTGATGATCTCACCTGTGGCGTAGGAGAGAAACCATTCAGCCTCTATCGGCCCCATGCACCGACAGATCCCGTACGGCCCGTCGGTGAGGTATCACCCAGCATCTGCACACCACGTTCAACCACCAATAAGCAATCCTTGGACGCGTTCCTCGCCGCTCTGCCGGTGGAGGGAGGGGGGTAATTGGAAGCAGAGAGGTGACACCATGGGAAAGCAAACATGGGATGAACAGGACGATGTTTTCGCTGGGGATAAATAATCCTGGTGTCAGTACCTGCCCTCCTTGCATGACCGGGCGGCAACGACACCTGGGCGATGCAAGGAGGTAAGAGTTGGATTCACAACCCAAATTTCAGGGCTGCTCCAAAAGAAGCAGCCAGCAAGCTCGGAGGAGGACAAAAAGCATACAAAAGGCTTGTGATAAAGATGTTATTGCAAATTAATTTGTTTTCATTAAGAAATGAACCACTCCTCCCCCAGCAGCAGAATCCCTGGTGGTGTGCGAAGCCCTGGGGGGGTTGCACTGGGGCCAAACATCGTGTAAAATAGGCCAACATTAATCATTAAAAGAGGCCTGGTAAAGAATTCAAAAAGCAGCACAGCAGGGGATTGACCTAAATTAGAACAATTAGCCATTGTCTCAGGTCGGAGGAAGCGACAGGTTTTTGCTCACATTATTCCATAGTCCCATGTTCCTGTCACTTGCAATCAGTCTCTGGACAAAAAAAAGGTGCTGTACTGCAAATCCTAACATGCAGAAAGTCCCAAATTGGCCCTCCAAAACCATGATTTTGACTTAATTACAATTTTAAATTTTTTTTTTCCCCTTTTCTGTTTCTTTTAAAAAAACTTTTCAAACTTGTATCATTCCTTTCCGGATGCTGCCGGATTTGCAGTTGCCACTTTGCTGCACAAAAAGCTCTGTCCATGCACAAACCATTGCAGCCACAGGGCAGGGAAACCGCACTCATCCTGGGAGCACCATTCCCTGCACATGAAACATTCGGTGTGGAGACCCCTCAGCCAAGATGTTTGCTTTCCATACAGTTCAGTGGACGGTGACCCTTAAAAGATGACCCATTTCTTACTCAGAAAATACAGAGAATGATAGATTTCTTTCCAAATCCTACTCCTTGTTTTATTTGTCTTGGGTGATTAGCTAGCACAATAGGATAATAGTTTGGACTATTAAGCAGAAAAAAAAAACAGTTGAGAGAAAAAAACCCATGTTCACAATGGTAAAGAGAGTTATTACACAGTAAAACAAAGACAGAAAATAGTGAGAGATGCTCTAGGAAGCCCTAGGACAGATCATCCTCAACGGTTTTGACATGCATCAAATCAATTATTACAAATTAGCGTGAAGCAAAGGAGAACAAATCCCCAGTAACCTATGGTGATGCAGGGATAAACGTTGGGGTTTGGGAAGGTTGACAACAAAATGAAGAGGAAACGTTATCTCAGCACTGTGAAATGTCCCCACGTGCAAAGCTTTCACATCGCCAGGAGATCCCTAACACGTGCCAAAGCTGATGGGCCATAGGGACCTCCAAACATCTACTAGGAAGGCAGCAAGAGAAGGCACAGGGACACATCTCACAATTAGTAAGTGAAAGCCATGTCCACCATCCACCAGTGCAGAACAGCTGAACCCCCCCAAAACCCAGGTCAACGCAGCAGCCGGGAAAAAGCTCTGCCCACCCAAAACCTGCAGCCGCTCCTGCGGCCCCGAAATGGCTTTCCCTGGCCGCTGGCACCAGAATGGCATCCCGCTCCCCGGCGCCGGGGCCCCGGGGTTTAATAGAAAACCGAATTTACGATGCCTTCCCTTTTGATGTAGTCACGCGGAGCTGAAGTCATCTAATGGCTTTCTGGTTTTCTTTTTTTCTTTCCTTTCTTCTTTTTTTTCCCTCCCCCCCCCTTGCTTTCAAAGCATGGGGCTAAATTGCAGACTATTGTTGCATGCAGACATCTGCGCCGCAGCCAGCCCCGGCCCCAGCAAGCCACCGCCAGACTTTCCTTTTGAAGCCCTCATGGAGTTTTCTCCAGCAAACTGTCCTCCTCCTGCCAGACCAGGAGCCGAGGAGGTAGGAAAAACTTTAAATCCACCCTTCCCCTCTCACCAAAGGCCAAAATATGCCAACACCCGGCTGGCAGCCAGTACTCAGGTTGGTGTGAGATCGTCCCACCGCAGGAGGCTCGGTGGTTGCACCCACCTACAACCCCATCCCGGTGGGCAGGGGAGGATCCATGCCAGCAACAAACCCCTCTTGCTGCATGGCCGGTCGGTCACGGAGTTCCTTGGGCAAGGCATGAAAATGCATGTGGAAAAATCCCCGTTGTGCTGTAGGGAAGAGCTTTCCAGGGAGGTGTCCTTAAAATATCACCGTAAGGATATTGCAATTCCCTCTCCATCATTTCAGGCTCCTCTGGGAAGAGACCCCAGTGTGGGGGGAATGAGTGATGAGGTGGATGATGCCCAAAGGCAAGCAGATATGGGCACAGTGGATGTAAGTGATAAATCTTGTTCACGCAGAGGAAAACAAAATCCAAATAAAGTGACAATATGGCTTTAAATGAGTCTGTTTGCCCACCCAACATCCCCGTGCAGAAATTCTTTTGAAAATAAATCAAGGCCATTTTAATTCAAATTAGAAGAGAAACGGAACAAATTTAATAAAGGCCATTTTAATAAGAATGAGGTTGCTCCCAGCAGGGTTCACTGCAACTGAGCTAATCCACTTGATCTTTCCTGAGCTTCCCCAGGTACGCAGCCCTGGCGCCAAACACCGCCCGGGCCTCCCCCTGCCCAGGGTTAGAGACGCGCCGATGGCTTTTGTAAGGGAAGGATGTGCCCCAGAATTAATTCACATTATGAAATGGCCAAGAAAAGACCAGCTGGTCCTGGAAGAGAATGAAGGTCTCTTATATGAGAAGAGGCATTTGGCTTCTTGCAGGAAAAATGCATTTTTTTGGCATGGGAAATTCAGATTTGGGCTTGGTGACCCCTCTGTCAGCACGGCTCCAGCAGCGAGCTCGCTGCCGAGTCCTTCCCAAGCTCTGCTTACGTCCCCTCTCCAGCCATCCACATAGCAGCAGGAGGCTTGAAAAGACAACAACACCAAACCAGCTCCCGATTTCCCACTGCAGAAGGGCACTTGGTGGTGGAGCTGGGTCCATGGGGTGCAGGATTTGGACCTGGGAGCAGCCAGCAAGACCCTCGCAGAGCTGTCAAATTACCATGTACCACCAGCTCCCTTCCTCGGATGCTCTCTGCCAGGAGAGGAGCATCTCCACCTCGGGCAAACCACACATTTCTGTTCGGCAATGTCATATTTTACAGTAGGTCCACAGGAACTCAACAGGTCTTACAGAAGGTCAAAGCCTAGCATCAACTAAAGTACTATATCTTATTTCAAATCACCTAACGTAGGGGTGTTTTCACAAAAAACTATCTCAAATATCAGGAAGTGGTTTGTGGGAAATTCTACTGAGAGTATGTTAAAAGATACACAGAAATAGAAATGAACAGACACAGAAGTTGCACTGAAATGCAATGCAAACCCACCAAACACAGATCCAGATGCTGTTTGGATAAGGAACGTTCATACTGGAAACCTTACTCCATTCCTTCTGGTTTGCTAGGATATAGGGTTTACCATCAAAAAATCCCATTTAGAGATGGGGCAGAGGTAAAAGCAGCAGTCTAAAGCAGCGTAAATAAAAGGCAAAGAAAAAGATGGCTTTTCTTTGAGGAGGAGAAGGACCAGTCTTCTATCAAGCAATAAACTATACTTCAATAAAAGCTTATCAGAAAGTAAAATTTCTCATCCAGCAGCAACCCTTTTGCACAGGAAGGAGCATTTTTGAGATCTTGCAAGGAGAGGAACCACTTCTCATCAGCGTTCCTGATCAGAAAACTCATCCCATTACCTGGCAAAACCCAAACCCAGCAACCAAACCATCCATCACAATCTCAAACCCCGTGCCCAGGCCTGCAGCGATCAGGCCAGGTACGCAGAAACAGGCACAACATGCCCCCAAGCTGAAAATGCTTTTGCATATGACTAATTGAAGGTTGGGGCCATGATTAGCTCCAAGCCCCGGGCTGAGAGCACATAGCTTAAGCAGCGCTTCTGGTCTTCACCACCTTACTGGGGAAGCCTGACACGCTGGCAGGAGCCGTGGCTGAAGGTGTCCCTTAGCAGATGGCAGGTACTCTGTGCCAGGGCAGACAGCATCAGCTCTGGCAGCAAGCACAGCAAATTCAACATTTTGTGGAGTCCTGGCCAACAGCAGCTCAATGAAGGAGAAAGTCGGCAGCTGGTGCAAACCATAAGTGGCCTCAACTAGGGGACTTCTGGGCAGGAGGTGCCCGCAGGGATAACCAGGCTCTTGGTTGAGGGTAACTGACCCATCGCTCCTCACCACGCACATTGCAGTCAGTCTCCAGAAGGTCCCATTAACTCCGTGGTCCAAAAGGAGCAACTGGCTTTGATCAAATTAACCAAATACTCAGCCATCAAGCATGGCGCATGCATTAACTTCATGGTTCGAAAAACCCCAAATCCTCTGCTTCCAGGCAGATCTATCCGTGGTGCAAACCCTCTCCCCAGCTCAGCCCAAACCACAAAGGCACGAGATCACCATGTCTTGCCATCACATGCTGGTAGCAGAGATGGGAGTGGACGTTAACCTCCTTAAGATGACCAGCAAGGGACTGAGCACCAGCAAGGTTAATTCTTTTGCTCTCAGTAAAGGATCTGCTCCTGTTCAACTCTTACAAAAACCAGCCAGACCAGTCCAGCTCTGGACTGGCCTGACACCACAAAGCCACTGCCAAACCCAGGAAACCCATGGCTGAGGACATCTACACTGGGCACGCTGGGCATCCCGACACAGTACTGAGTGCTCACCTAGGACGATCACAGCGTACCAGGGACCTCGGCAATTAAACCCAGCTCAAATTAGCAGCTGGCGAAGTTGCAGCAGTAGCGGAACATTGAAAGTGGAAATTTGTAGAAACAAAGAAAAGAAATGGAAACCAATTTTGCAACTCAGATACCGCTATAAGGAGCGCTCATCATCTGCTTTGACGAAAGGCCAAAGTGCGACGCAATTAGAGTCAGTGTTGACACACCGAAATGAAAAGCAATGTACAATGGGGCTTATCAAGAGAGCCAGAAGTACGAGATGAACGGGATCGCAGCAACTCAGGAAGTTATTCAAAAGGATCCTGGAGTAATATTACACTTGGACTTCAGAGAAGCAATTAAAGAAGGCAATAAAATTCGAGGTGATAGATGGCCCTGGGGGCAGCATGTAAGATAAAGGGAAATTACAAAAAAGAATATAAAAATCTTTTGTGAGAGCTACTGGAGGGTACCCAGCTCAGCTTCCGCGGCAGAGGATAAATGAGCAGCAGTCAAAACGACATGGGGAACGGCAGGGGATCTGTGTGCTGCTTTGCACCCATCAGTGACATTGCCCCACGCTGCGATGCCTAATGCCACTGACTGCATCCTCAACGGAGATGTGCACAGCAAAACTGTGACTGCGGAGGAGGCTTTTGAGCATCGCCATTCCAACATACGCTCCTGATACACACAGTAAGATCCTCAGCCAAATAAACTGGACACACTTCAGGGCTATAAACAAAGTCACTAATGGGAAGGCCATTTAGATGCCAGTGTTCATTCCTGGAAGGGTCACTGGATCATCCTTTTAATGACAAATGCATCTGTACCCTTCTGATAGATGCAGGGAGTTAACAGAAAACAAAGCAAGCAGCTAAAAATCCAGAAGAGCCATTCATTACCCTGGAAGTATCTCAGCAAACAACCGACTCACGAGTTAATCATTATAGCTGGTGTAGAACAGCAAAGACAAAAAAACACCCAAGGTGCTGCGCTGACGGGACTGGAAATGGGAAGAGGGGTCGGAGGTGCCAACCTTTAACGTCTGCTGAAGTCAGTGTATTCAGTGGATGATGGCACTCGCCACCCTCCTACACGCACCGACAGGGAGGATTAATTTTGGAGCCTTGGGGGACGCAGAGCCCCTGGGCAGCTCCTCCCCAGTGGGGTTCAGCTGCTCCCCATCACTCGCTGCCGCTGTCCAAATGCAGTCTGCAGGCAAAGCTCCCCCGTGTTTTGGCAAACAGCACCGTCCATCATCTACAGACCTGATGTCTCTACTTACCCGGGTGGCCCCAGGCTGCAGCAAGTGCTGCATCTCCAGGGGGGCTCCTCTATTTGCTTTTCAGGCTCTCAGACCCTGCCCAGAGGTGATGCACACAGGATGGAGATGGATGCTGGAGAGCGATGGGTGCACGGAGCTTTGCACGGTGTCCGTGATACCCTCCCATCATCCTGCCTGGAGCAAACGTGGCTCTTCAGCCAGACCCTGCCCTAACCGTGCTCTCTGCAGGAGCCGGCGTTTCTCTGGGAGCATCTCATTGGGAACCGCAGGTCGGAGCCCAGCACCTGCCTTTGCTGCTAAACGCAAGAACCACTCACCGTTCTTTGTACCCCCTCTCACCCCAGGGTTAAACCAGAAGTAGATTATTTGGTTATTTATGTCCCAGATGTAGGACAGCACGTAGAGATTTTCCCAGCCCAACAAGTCTCCTTTGGAGCCCGTGTCCCAGCTGCACCACACCGGATCCCACGGGAAGCAAACCCCAATCCAGTCCGTTATTGCTGTTGGTGGAGAGCAGGAGTGTCCCCAGGATACCATTGCAAATATTTATGTCATTCCGTGGGAGCTCTCAGCCTCTCGCCACAACCCCTGGGAGTCCCGTGACGCACACGAAAGCCTGGGAAGGGGCGGCAGCGACCCCCTCGCATCAGTCCCCGTTGCTCCCCGCTGCAGGCGGGCACAGCAACGTGAATCCCAGGGCAAGGGCATAACCCTGGGAGCAACGCTCGCCTTCAGCTCATTAACCACTGTGGGGCCCTCGTAGGCACAAGAGAACTGGGAATTTTACTTTTTTGAAAGAAAAAAAGATAAGATCACACTAACGAAGCAGCAGCTAATAGCAGCGGCTGTGCTCCAGCCAAGCTCTCCCAGCAGCAGCTCTGGGATGCGAGGCTTGAGGGACTGGGGTCACTTCATCAAGCGCTCCAAGCAGAGGCGAAACTATGAACACAGACACAAGCGCTGTACTGGGGATTTCCTAGAAAGCTGGATGGAAAGGAGAAAAGGGAAAGTCACAGAGAAATCGGGAGGATTAGCAAATTACCTAATGATTGCAAAACTCTCTGAAGATGGGAAGGATAGGATAAAGCTCTTACCTAAATCCCCAAATATCCCAAATTGTGAGATAAACGCTTGCTGGACTTTGGCCAGAAATCACAGTCCCTGTCATCTATGAAGAGCAATCGCTGAAAATCCTGCTGGCAACTTCCCTACCTGCAAGACCTTGGCTCTTTGCATTTCTTTATTACTTTTTGCCTAACAAAGACAGCGCAGCTGCATCCCCTCTGGAAGGAGCAATCACCTGGTGATTCCCAGGGGAAGGAGGACACATCGTACACATGGGGTGAACCAGACAGAGAGGCTCCTCTCACCTCATCGGCACCCCACGGGGTCCTGACGCACCCCAGATCTGCAGTGCTGCTCACCGATACATCTCCTCTATTTAGCTGGGTGAAAGCATCTCTGAGACCCGGCACAGCCAAACCCCCGAGGAGCTGCCCCGGCGCGGCGACTCTGAGCTGGGGGCTGCAAAGGCAAAGCAAAGGGCAAAACTTCTCCTTGCTCCAAGAAGTAGCCTGAAGCATACATCAAGACAGCTGTTATGCTGCAGATGGGCTAAACGTGAGTAACTCTTCAAATTCCAGGATTAGCGCTGGAAATGCGAGTGCTTCCAAGACCCAGAGGTGTTTTGGTTCAGCCCTGATGAGTGCAGTGTTGTGCACAGCCCTTCCCAACTCCAGGCATCGCTCTCCCCAACTGTGCAATGCTGATAATGCTCTTATACAGGGCTTGGGGAACCAGCAAGGAAAGGGCAGGGAGAGCTGCTTGGCAGTAACGGTGTTTTATCCTCAAGGGCTTTCAGCTCACCCTAAAGCATCACCAGTACTCAGCACCTCTGAATCCCCCTGCAAAGGCTGACCACGTTACCCAGCAAAGAAGCTGAAATTTGGGGTACATGCAAAACAATGGATTTTTCAAGTCCACAGCAGGGGCAAAGGCAGGGTTTGAGGCAGGCGATTGCACCATCACACAGGACCCCGTACCTAGATCACTCAGTGCCGCTGAGCCCTTGCTAGCTAAGCTCCACGTGCTCCTCTCTGCCCTTCCAGAGACTCTGGGAACGTCACCGTCACCATCTCCATCCCTTCCCCCAGATGCTGGGGAACTGCCCCTGCTTTGCAGAAGAGCAGCAGTCTCACTGGGACGCAACAGGGTTAACCAAAATGTGCCCTGGGCACTAACAGCCTTTAGCGGTCAGGGTTGAAAAACGGGTGTACCAGTTGTTTGCAGCCCCAGAACAGCTGAGATGGGGTCGTAATATCTATTAGAGCTTCTTTCACCCATCTTGACAAATGGTGAGCAGGACTTTTCTGCCTGAACCAAGTCAGATGTGGTCATAATCCATGGCTGGGCAACTCCTCAGGCATCGGCAGCCGTCTATCAATAGAGAGGAAACCCCTCCTTATTAAAACCCTCAAGCTCTCCTTATTTAACCATTCGTTTCTGCAAATCCACATTGCCAGCAGACCATTTGCTTGCTTAGTATTCACACACCTGTGAGTTAGGCTGGAAATAGATATTAAAATACCCATCTAAGTGCCCAAGTCACCCAGCTCTCCCCTCCAGCCGTACCATGGGAGAGGTCCCCACCACACACTCTTCCGTGCCCGAGGTAAATAAATAATGCTCCCGCAAGGAGGCAGGGAATCGATATGCTTCCTTCCTTTGCGGTAAATTATGTTCTGATTAAAAGCTAAATGAGCTGAACTCAAACATCAATTACCATCAGAAAACATCAATAAAATATGTTGTTACTGTTTAATGAAGTACCTGTTTCTTCATCCGTCGTTTCCCTCGGGGACAATTACCTACCGTTATCGGAGAGGCTGTAGGTGAAGCGCGTGGCAGGGCGGACAGTCCCGACGCTCAGCTGGGGATGGGAACCTGCCTTTGCACCGGTACTTCTGTGCAATGACACACAACTCCTGGCTGCCAGAGCTGTGCCAAAAGCGTCCTTAGAAAAGATTTAAATTTAACTGGGGCAACTACAGCCTTTGCCAGCCCTAGTGAGAGAAGCTCAGCTTCAGTGGTTCATCCTTCTTCACCACAGTTTTTCCTAGCAATATTCCCCATCTTGTGATTCTCTGGGAGCAAGGGACAAGATCAGACAGAGTCTGCTTGACCCAAATTGGTTTTGTGGCGTGGATTGCATGCAAGCGGCTCTCCAATGTGCTGCTTAGGTGATATTTTTTGGAGGGGAGCAATGCATCGAGTAAGAGACCAGGGACTCGGTTCAGATGCTCTCTACATTCATCCGCTTTCATTATGCTCTATCACATCGACAGGGCTGAGCAGCAAACCCTTCCCCAGTATTAACAGGCTGACTTTTCGGAAATTTCAGAGCATTTTCATCCAGAGACCATAAAATGCTGCCTCTGACAACCCTCTTGGAAAGCCGGTATCAGTCTGCAGGCAGAGGAGCAGAGCATGCAGGTGACAACTATATCTTATACAGACTTAAGGAAGAGGCAGGTAAGATCTGGCTTCACCACAAGAGACGACGTAGATGGGCAAGTGTGGGGTGAGGAAAGAATTTTTTCCAGAAGACAATCTGAAATCCCCAAACACCTCATTTAAAGATGTAGTTTCTTCTTTTATGTCAAGGCAGAGCTGCTGAGCCCCAGTCCTGCCACGATACAGATATTAGAGCCTTCTCCAAGAGACTTCACCGACACTAGAAGTGAGCCTTGCTCATCACAACCAACAGCAGAGTGTCTCTTATGGCTCTTTTTCTTGCCCACCATGAAGGGGAAGCCACCAAGAAGCAAACTGAGAGGAGCCTCTTCTCTGTCCAGCCATGGAGCATCAATGGGAGAGTCAAGAGCAGAGCCAGAGGAGGTCTATGTCATCTCCTGCGGGGTTTTTTCTCTAGAGGAGAAGAAATTGGGAAGAGAAACAAGGAGGCAGGGAAGAAACAACTGACCCAAGGAATTGGTAGATCCTTCCAAAATGCAGCCACAGACCTTTTCCTTCTCTTTTTGGCATTAAAATACTTGCGCTGACTCGCCCCCTTCTCCCTCCTCTTCAGCTTTGGGTTCAGCTCTGAAGTTTACCTTGGGTGCTTGGCAACTGCTGCCTTTTGAGAAAAGATGGGGCCACCACGAAATGTCTTTTCCTGCTCCTGGTTCTTTTTTTAATCTTCTGCTCCAGCTCCGACCTGCGTGATGATGCCCATCACTGACAACTGGTCTCACCCGAGATGCTCTCGACTGCTTGGCAGAAGAGGGGACGCCATGCAGGCAGTGCTTCGCACATCATTCGCCAGCTCGTGTGGCACCTGACATTTTGGAGGCATTGCAAAATCCATCTCCAAACCAAACAAAATCCACCCTGCGGCATTTAGGAGGGTTTGCAGCTGGTTACGCGGTAGTTAGGAAAGGTCGCCTTATTATTATGGGAACTGAGCGAGGGGTGCGGCAATTCCACCAGCTGGCATTGAGATTTTGGGTTTAAGCAACCCAAAAAAGATAACAAGATAAAAGTTTGATAAAAGTCACCCTGGCCACATTGGACTTCTTTATTTTTCTTTCTGTTTTGAAAAGCCTCAGTCAGCTCATCCAATAACCATTTGTGTTTATACAGCTTCTTTCATCCCAAATTGTGCTGCAGCATTTCAGACACTTTCAAATCACAGATTCTCTATTTATTGACCCCCACACGGTATCAGCTAGGTAGCTGGGAACGTGAGTAAGACTTCTTTGTCCCTCCACACTGCAGTAAGAGTTGCACGTGCTGCCATGCCTTAGCCCAATCCCATAAAAAACTCAATACTTTTTAAGCCAAGGGAATTTTTTATGTGACTGATAATTTCCCCAGGCTGTTCCCCCACGCCTGCCTCTTCTGCACCAAACAGGCTCAACTCCCATCACAAGCTGAATTTCCCTCAGAGACATAACCGGTATAAAAGTCCGTAAAGAGATACCTAATTTTCATAAATAGGCCATAATCTTCATAAATTAGCCAAGGCACTCAAGGGAGATACTAGCTAGCCAGAAAGGGGGGTTACCCCATCACACACCGCTTCGGAGAAGGGAAAACAAAGCAGCCCAGGGGTTAAGGGCAGACAAACCCTACACACACGTGCCCCTAACAAAAAATTACAGTGTCTTGCACAAATAGAGGCCAGTTCATCCCACAGCCGTGACACTGGTGCTGTGGGGAATAGAGATTTAGCATCTTTTATAAGATGCTATTGCTTGAAATATAGTCGATCTACCTGATATTTTCATGTGGGTTTTTTTTCTAAAGGAGAGGAACACTCTCCCTGGGTTCCTACACCACAAATTGTGCTTAAATAAAGGGCGGCATCCTGCCACTTCCCCGCTGATGCTGGCGAGGTGTATTTTTTTAAAAAGAAAAATAGATGCCAGCAGAACAGCCCCATGGATCAGACTGTGATTAATTGCTCGACATCCCCACGCGCAAACGGGCTGAGTGCCGGGGAGCAAATTCATCAGGCAGGGAGGGACCAGGACAGCAGGGGCTTCCCGCATCACACGGGGTTTGGACAAGGAGGTGAGGCAGGGCTCATCCCCTCTCCCTCTGCAGTCCCATTTCACATACGAAACCAATAATTTGCCAGTAGTGGTACCATCACAGCCCATCTAGACCTCACCGTTATTCCCTTTTAGCCTTAATATTTAAAAAAAGCTGCAAAGTGCAATTTTCCCCTGTTTCCAAGGCACTCTGCTCAGCTTCAGCTCACACATGGGAGCTTTAGAGAAGATCCCTCTTCTTGCAAAGAAAGAGATGAGCAGAGGGCATGACACATTAAGTTAGGAAAGAACCAGAGTTGTCGTTAGTGGGATCTGAGCTTCGCAGCCTGTTTCATACTGCCGGATATTTTCATGTATTGCACATGTCTTAAATACCCATAAAGAGTGATCTTCACACTTGGAGCAAGACCAGCAAAAAAAAAAAAAAAAAAAAAGCGCCATTAATACAGAATACAATTAACTTAGTGGAATCCCCATCATCCCCTTTGCTTTTGTATCAGGTATTCGGGGTTTTAGAGGGTTTTCATTCACAAATCGGCTTCCTTTCATGATGTTTCTTCCAGCAAAGAACAAATACTACTTAGTGCTCTCGTAGCACTTTGCATCTGGAAGCTGAGAGCTTTGCAAGAAGATGTGTGAGATGCATTTTCCTTGCACATCTATTAGCAAAAGGGAAAGGTAAGAAACTCGCCGAGGCTGACAAGCTCACCCGACAGACTGTGCCTGAGTGTCCCTCAATGTGTCATCACTTCATACCTATAATTTCAGCTCGTACTGCTGTAAAAATGAGTGTGATGTCAGAAACTTGGAATGATAATTTGAATTCAAGATCAAATAATAACACGTATGGTGGAAGAGCTGGATTATGTGCTTGCTTTGGGGATAAAAGCGCCGAGTTGGTGGTCACGGTATCCTGATTATATTAGTCCTGTATAAACCCAGTTTATTAATACAGTTTTAGCCACATGTCACAGCACAGAGGATAATAAATAAGAGGAAAAATGCTCATTTTAGCTCCAACGCAGCTCCATCAGAAATAACACATTTTAAAAATGCAGGGCATAAAAAACCCTACATCATCTGTAAGTTAAATCCTTATACCATGGGGCTGAAGAAGGGTTAGAAATAGATGATTTCATCCAGGTCACAATAACCACTTTTTCTTTCTATACTTTCTTGTTTTCATGGGTGACAATTCATGTAATCAAACCCATACTGCAAACCTGATCAATTTAGAGCTCATGCAGGAAAAGACACCTGAGCCAGGGATGCGGCTAAGCATCTATTTCTCAAACGACACAGAAGCGAACAAGAAAATAGATCTTCACTCTATCCAGAGCTATACGGGCAAAATCCATTTTGCTTCCCAGCACGTCACCTCACCAGCGACACCAACTGCTTAGAAGAGTTTTTAAATGCCCTCCCTAACCCATTGCTGTCACCATATATCTTGAAACACTAACGAATCTTGGTGGGGAAGCTGAGGACCACGTTATCTGTTGTACACAGCTTCCACGCGGAGATGTTTGCCCGTACCTAGCACCCTACATGGAAACAGGATTTCATCTTTCACCTGGCGTCTTAGTGGAGCTGCAGCCCAAGAGGTCCTGGCACCGGCAGAAGAACGGTCAGGTAAAGCTGGACTTTGGGATGGATTTTGCTCAGCTGCTCTGCCAGCCCTTCCCTGGCCACCCACCAGCAGAAAAGCCTTCCTCCACGGGAAACAGCAGGATGGGGATCAGCAAAGCCAAAATCTCATTTTGGATTTATTCTGGGCAGCCTTCAGGGGCTGGAGGAGCTTCCACGGTACATCCCCAGGCGGTAAGAGCTGGTGCAGTCAAACACCCCACGGTCACAAGGGAAAAAAGCAGCCTTTGCCCAAGGCTTCACTTTCTCCTCTCCTCTCGGCTCCGCTCAGTGCTTATCCTACATTCAACAAGTCCTCAAACCGGAGGAAAGCCTGACTCACTGCCTATCACGGTCATCAGTCATCCATACATGTGGCTTTGGTCTGTGGAAAAAGAAACCAGTTTAATTTTCCAATAGTTTATGGCCAGATATTAAAAGAGCTGCGAATTTTTTACGGGGGCCCTTTGCTCCTTATGCGTTTGTGTTTTCAGCTCCTTTGCCTGGAACAACTCCCAGTGGAAACCTGAGCGGTTGCAGGAAAGATACGGGGCATCAGGGCAGCTCCGTCCCACGCCACGTGGCTTTGCCGAAGCATTTTGTCCCCTTTCCCGGGGACAGCCAGACATTGCACCGACTGCCTCCTTACCCCGGCCCCGCGGTTTGGAAAGGGGCGGCTGCGGGCTGTGCCTGGAGCTGAGCCGCTTTCCGAGGAACTCGCCTGGCACCTTCCCGTGGGCGCTGGGGTTGGAGAGAGGCAGGAAGATAAAAGACTGCCCCGAGGTCATGGCTATGGGGAAGAAAACACTTGTTCAAATGTCTTTGATCCTATGCAAACACCCCGTTGGAAAAGCACGGCTGCACAATTTGTTTGAGCGTTTCCCGAAGAGCAAAACTGCTTCTTCTAAGGCACAATAAACACCCAAGGTTGACAATAGCTGCACGAGGCGACAAATGCAGAGCGCAACATCTACGGGCACCACTCAACACAACGCTCAGGCGCAACGGCAGCATTTATTCGAGCTGAAAGCTTCCCCACCAGAGAGCAACCCGGCAAGGCACAGCCAGAGCTGGGCGGTTGCTCTCGCATCGGCATTTCTGGAGGCACCGTGTGGTCGTGCTGCAGGCACGTCCCGGCCCCGCGGGGAAGGGCCACTCAAGACCCCCGCTTTTGGATGAACTGCATTATAGGTTTGTAACTAGGGATGGGACCGAATCCAAACCCTGACTTCCAAGTGATCTGGAAAAGAGTTTTCGTTTGGCTCCTTTAGCAAAAGCACCTCGGGGAAGGCTGGGATCTCAGCGGGGTCCGGAGAGACACGGTCCAGCCTTTGCACAACATACCCCGACGTCCTTACGAAAGCTCACCCAAACGATTTCCACACTCAGGCTCATTCAAAGCACTCCAGGCTCCTCCAGCACAAGTTACATTTCTTGCCTTGCCACTGGTTTGAATTTTCTCGCTGGAATAAGCTTCCACTGAACCGTGCTGAGCCACAGCCATGGTGGAGAGCCCAGGCCAACTTTTTTCTGGCCATACAGACCAGGACGTGTTTACCCACAGCTCGGAAAAACGATTCAACTTTTATTTTAGCTCAGAGGAGAGACCAAGGGGTCACCTTTAAGCTAAGGGTGGTATAAATAGAGGCAGAGTGAAAAAAGCAACGTAGAGAAAGCCAGAGAAGTGCTCTCTCCAGGAGGGAGGAGGAAAGCAAGACCCCATCACCCTGAGCAGACACCTATTTCATAGAGCAGGTTAAGAGGGACCAGGGTCCAGGTCAGCCCCATCTGTCCCAACTCCGTATGGATGTGGGCAAGTTCACGGCTGCCTCAACCTACATATTCCTGTATATTCGTGCCATGGGGTGCAATGGCATACCTTCGGTAGGTAGGGCAAAAGCGAAAACTTCTGCAACACTCCTGGCCCTGAGCTTTCTCCTGCTCTCGCACGCTGCTGCCCAGTCTCTGTCAAAGAAACTGCAGGGAGGGAAAAAAAAAAAGAGGACTTGATGCTGGAAAATAACCCAGGTGACTAAGGCATGCAGGTTTTTGGGGACATAAAGAAAATGAGCGTCTCAGAAAATCACAACCAAACATTGGGATGAAATTACTTTTCACCCAGCACCCTGAGCTGCCAAAAAAAAAAAAAAAAGAGGGTTTAAAGCACAGCTGGAGGCACCTAAAGCCCGAGCAAGTCTAAGTCACGGACCAGGAGCTGCAGCACAGTCCTGCTGTTGCTGGACTTGTCACCTGCATAGTCCCCGCTTTCCTCTCCGAGGCAACACCCATCAATCTCCCAGGGATGCTCCAGGGCTTAGCAACTGTCTGCGAGCCCCCAAGGATCCCTGATGGAGCGCCTCGCCGCACGGCAGAACACGGTGATATTTTCTTTGCTGTATTAATACAGCTGTCGCCGCTCTCACGCGAACACTTGCCACCTGCCAGCGTTTGCCGCAGCAGCCCGGGACCGCTGGCCCGGAGAAGCTGTCCCTTGCCCCAGCACCAAAGCAACTGCATGGCGTGCTGCAAACCCCGAGCTGTGCAAAGGAGGGGGAGAGGACCAAGTGCATCCAACCAGCAGCATCTCATGCAGAAAAAGAGCCTCAGGGCTGCATGGGCTGGATTTATTTGGGTTTGCTATCGCATGTTTTACCACCACGGTTTGCTAGAGGCCTTTGATTCAATATTAGGAGTTTGCACCTCTATGCTTACATCGGCATTAACTTCTTCACAGCATTTAGGGCCAAAAGAAACGTGCAGGGAGACATGCAAAAGCAGGTATTCGGCAGCGGAGCAGTTTGCTGTTGCATCAGCGGCCTCGGGTTATTTTTACGAGGAGTGCAGAGCGCGCACTTGGCTGTGGCTCGTTAGTCTCCCAAGGCAAAACGTGGAGGAGAAACCAGCTTAGTCACGATGCTTTGGAAAAGGGTAACCTCAGTGGGGGAATGGGGCCTCTCTGCCTGGAAACACGCCCGTCAAAATAGGTTTCTCCAGTTTCCCATCTCATTGCCCTGTGGGGGAGGAGAGAGGAAAGGATCTTATTCTCCATAAGAAAAGGGATATATTGGTGTCCTTGCAGGGGTTTAACTACGCAGCACAGGGGTGGGTCTGTATCTTGAGCTCACGCTGTAGGACGTGGGACATCCATCCTTGGTCTAGAGATGGAGATTTGGGTCCCTGATGTCCCCAAGACATGCCTGCACGCTGCTGCACTCGCTCCACCCTTCCCAACACGGTTTATTGAGTGTAGAGAGTTTTATGAAGCACTTCCAGAGCCAGTTTCACGCTGTAGCCCAGGCAGACACACCCCGAGCATCACCGCAGCTTTTCCTCAGCAAAATTAAAGAAATGTTTAAGTATTTCAAAAAAGTCATTTCCCTCATTTTTAAATAGCAGTGGAGGCTATTATTAAGTAAAACATCCACAAGAAACAGACTTGAATGGCTCTATCCCTTCATACACGCTTCAGGAAATTAAAGACCTATTATTAGCAGTAAGGACAGGAGAGCGATGCCTCCAGGTCCCAGCTTGGCCCCCTGCCCTATCACACCAGGCACATTATACCTATGGACGGTCCCTTCCCAAGAAGAGCTTAAAAATACCACAGGCAAATCAAAAGGAGGCATGAGATGGGTAAACACCTTGCAGTTCAGTAGCAGGGATGAGAACCGATGAGCTAGCTCCGAGTTTGCTGTCTCCAGGAGGGAAAAATGAACAAACAACCCCAACCTCCAACAAAATCCAACGATACAGACTGCAACAAGTGTGCTCTTGGCAGAAATTCAGAGGCCTGATGAGCTCACTGGGAGATACACACATCCCCTCCAGGAACCCCTGAAAAACATCTGGGGTTCACTGTGTGATCCCCAACGGGGGCTGGGTCTTGCTCAGAGGTCCCCTCCGAGACACGGCTGGGACATTGGTGGTGCTGCTCTCCAGGAGGGCTGCAGGAAGGGCTGCACCCCTCTGCATCACCAGGGGTGGACCCACAAACATCAGGTACGCACCCCACCTGGGGCATTCGCACCTCTCCTCCCCGCTCCAGGTTACGTCAGCGTATGAAGTCTTGTGTGCGGTAACGCACCTGGATGATTGATGCCATGGCGCTGCTCCAGGCAGCTCTTTCCCAAGGACATAAAAGCATGGGAAGGGCTCGAAGGATGGGGAAATAGAGAGTTGGGAACAACACGGCCTGGGAGGTGGTTCCTGGTGACCTTTAAACAGAGCTCCATCACATCTGCAAGCGTGACCAGAGCCAAAGACAGTTTATGGGGGTGGAAGGGCTTCCTTTTCACTCAAAGTGAACTTTTTGGTAGCTTATTGGTTGCAGGCAGCAAGTTCAGGGAAGCCACACAGCTCCCACACTCCCAGGGAAGCTGTTACAATGAAGACGTCCCATCAGGAAGCTCTGCAAACCCTCCTTCGGGCTTACCGGAAAACATCACTCAGCCTCTTCCTACAATTCACATCATTTGTTTTAAATGCAACTTTAATTCCTGACAAGCAATGTGCAGGGGAGAAGAAAAACACAACCACCATAGATGAGCCTTCAGCTCCCCCACCACACTCTGACCTGCACCAGACAAGATGAAACACGGACAGAAATGTCTCTTTAGGAGGAAGCCCATTCCTGGGAGTTTCAAGAGGAGTCGAGAGAGCATCACCAACTACAGCTGCCGCTCGCCCTACAGCCTGCACGGTGCTTTGCAGAAGAAAGGTGTTTCCTCTGAAAGGTGCGTATCTGAGATGCTTGCAACCGATCTATCTCTGGTGCATGACATGTCACCATGACCATAGTGCCAGGACACATCACGCCGATATAGCAGGGCTGGGCCACCCTCCCAAAATTACAGGTAGGGAACTGCAGCACAGGAGGACTAAGAGCTCAGAAATCCCCAGAGATCTGATGCCACCTACATCTCCTGTGATCACCATCTGGTAGCTTTTGCTCTTCTCTCTTACCCCTCTTCCTCCCCATCCAGTGTCTCTCTCTTCCTCCCCATCAGACATTTCATACCTTTCTGAGCCTACCCTCTTCCTCCCCATCCAGCGTCTTTTGAGAGATCAGACATTTCATACCTTTCTGAGCCTACACGGCTCTGCAAATCAGACACCAACAATATTGCTTATTTAAAAGAAAGCCTGGGGAAAGAAACCTTAATTATCCAAACAGCCAGTGACCACCACGCAATGTCACATTTACCATGGAAGGGAACGGAGCCAGCCTGGGATCTTCAAAAGCCCTTACGCTGCTATAGCTGCCAGTGAGCAAATGGGGCTGAGAGTTTTAAAAGCCCACATCTGCCTGGAGCTGCGCTCACAGAGAAACCTGCTCATGTCCGAGCCCAAAGAGCAGCCCACGGAGGCTGCGCTTTTTTGGGAACCTGGCCTTGAAGGCACAGCCAAGGACTCTCTCGTCATTGGGGGTCGCAATAAATATTGCACAAGGGCGAGGAACAGTCTGTTATCCTTGCGAGGCAGAAAGTGTTCCTGATGGGGTAAGGTCTTTAACACAGCAAGAAAAAGCGGCAGAAAGCAGAAATTATTTGCAAAACAAAGCGCTAACAGCCAAAGTACTAACATTAGGTGAACATCACGTGGTCAACTGGAAAGCCCATTACTGCACAATCAAACCACGATTTCCGAGCAGGTCCTCTCTATCCAAAGACACACAAGCACAGCAGTAACCAGCCGGCTTTTCCCCTGGAACTCAGAGGTAAGCTCCATGGTGCCAGCAGAACGGTTTCCCAAATGAGCACAGTTATGGAGGTGTGATGAGACCATGGTACCTACCGGTTTGGGGCAGTGGATGTATCTAGCAAGGCTGATGATCAAGTCATGAGTGATTGGATCCACCAGGTTGCGAAAGCTGGCGTATCGATAGAGGACATCATCCAGAGAGGTTGACTCCATTCCCAAATCCTGCAGAAAACAGGGTAAAGGAGCAATATGAGATGTGCTACAAAAGCCAGCGCTAGCGTGGATCTTAACATCAGCCCACACTGGTGGTTCCCATGAAGAAGCCAAAGAAGAAAGTGATCCCCACCACCCCCCAACACAAAGAAGGGACACATAAGCATGTCACCCCAGGGAAAGCTACACTCCTGTGCTTTATCTGCCCTGCAAAGAGGTGTCAGGGCTGCAGGATGAACACCCTCGTGCCTCTCACAAGCCATAAATCCACCGGGCGAACAGTACGCTTGCAACAAGGTAAAGTCAAAGATGACTCGATGACTCCAGTGAACATGACAGCTCGATCAGCATGAAACTGGAATTGGAGAATAAATATAGCATAGATGTGCTCTGGGTCTGCTGTGCATAGGGAGGAAGGAATAAGCCTAAAATTACAGCAAGGGAAACGGGAGGATAAATTGGGGGGGTTTGGGAAGAGCGAAGTGCTGGACTAGATTGCCTGGGGAAGGGATGGAGGCTCTGCCGATGGAGACTGGACAAGGATGTGTCAGGAACAGTTCAGATCGAGCTGATCCTGCCCTAGGGATGGATCAGACCTCCTGAGGTCCCCTGCAAGACCTTCAATACTTAGACATAATAATTTGAGGAATTTTGGCAGAGAACTCATCATTATATTAAATATGTTAGTGCACAGGGACAAGGAGGGGAAGGGTTACGTATAGTGTACTCCTTTTACTTCAAATATTTTATCTCCACTATGTTTTGTTCCTCAGCAGCAGCCGATCAGGGGACAGGACAGCACCCCTCTCAGATGAACACATGTTGCAGCGAGGTCCACCAGCCACCCCATAGGATAACCCTGTGCCAGAGTGGGTCCATCAAGGAGATGTGCCTCATAGGTCTCATCCAACACCGGAGCTCCAGGAGAGTTGGGCTCATTTTCCCCCCCCGCCTTACTGGTTGAGCTTGAGCAAACCATTTCCCTTTTGTCTTTTATTTTTGACAGGAATAAGATGGTTTGCATTTCTCTTCAAAGGTCTGCTTTTACTTTTAAAGAGCGAAGCCCAGAAGCAGCCTCCTCTTCTCCGTATGAATGGGATTTAGCAAAATGAAGACCCATGGGTCCTACTGCATTCCAGGAAACTCAACTCTCCTTTGGGTAATGCGTCCATCTTCCCATAGCAGAGACACCACCACACCTACCCCAAGGCATTTACTTTCCAGATGACCTCTACAAGACCCGGTGGGTAGGGACATATCCACGCTGAGACCTGCCTGCCACCCTGCCATGCATTTTGGGAAGACAGAGCCCCTGCACTGCCAAAACAACATGGGAACGGTTGTTTGACAGCCAACACTGAACAGTGGAGATGTAATTTGGTAAGGAAGAACTGACCACCAGCATTGCATCAGTGCAAACACTTGTGTAGGAAGCCACCACCTCTGGTCCTTCAACTTTTACTGGCAACAGGAGCTGCGTTTGTAAGCTGGTGGGCTGGTCCAGCTCCGAGTGTCTACTCCTGCTTCTTGAACCAAAACACAGCAGAAATGGGGAATCATTTCAACTATCCACTAAAAACCAGGCAATGATGAATTCCTCGTATCTGTATCTCCACTAGCACTGAGGAAAATGACTTCTGACGCCCAAGAACAGCCACACTGGAGACAGAAACTTGTCCACAACTGTGTCAAATGCCAAGTCCTCCTCCCACATAGCTGGTGGCATTTGGCAGGAAGAATTTAATGTATTTCATAAACACACACATGTGTCTGGGGGTGAAAAGGCCTGCTGCCCAGCAATGGCAGTGCTCCCAGGGATTAATCGTGGTGCCATCAAACCAAACTGGCCCAGTTCTACAAAGAATTTGAGGCTGAAAAGAGCTGAGCTGCAAAAATGAGATGGAAGTTTCAGGTGAGGAATGATCAATGCAAGAAACATGCATAAAGGGGGAAGCATTTGATGCTCTGGTCCTCTTCTTAGGAAAATCAACTGGCTCCAGGGATGAAATATAGGAGGGGACCCCGAGGGCAGGGGGTGCTGTCGTGTGAAGCTGGGGAAAGTCAAACATGAAAGTTTTTTATAAGGTGCCAGTAATAGCAAGGTGCTATCTGGCCACATGGGAGTCTCAGTCTGGCTAAATGACTCAATTAAAAAAAAAAATAATTGAAAAGTGTCAGACACACAGCACAGGGCTGGGACAATCTTATTCACCATCATCTTGCAAAAAGCCATCCTTCCTGACTCTCTTTTTATTTATAGTTTCCACTAATAACTTGTTATTTATTGAGCGTTTTACACTTCTGTAGAACTTGTCATGTGAGGACATTAAAGAATCTCACAACCACAAGTCCTTTCATTTAGAAGTGATGCATTCAAAAGGAAGGCATCCCAGAGAGGCATTATCTCCCTTACAGAGCTGAGCAGAGCAGCTCAGTGAGAAGCTGAGCCCTGCAGATGCGAGAAGGGAGTCCATCCATCTCAAACCTGTGCTACAGCCAAAGCACCGCAGCTCCCAGCCCTCGCAGTATACATGCGGTTTTTGCTCAAACAAGTAGAAGCGCAGTACGGTTGGATATAGCTCCTGTTGTAGGAAATCAAAAAATCAACGCGGCAGTAAGAAAGCAGCTTTACGTGGTCTAAAAATTACCAAAAAAAAAAAAAGAAAGAAGATAATCACAGACCTGAGTAACCTCCCTTTGTACATGTACACATGGATAAAGACCAGGCAGAAAAACAGAAATACAATTCAGGAGCTTCAACTATCAGAAATTCATGATCCCTGGGCACAGATGGGGACAGAAACGTGTGGCTGAGAGTGGGGACTGTCCCCTAAATCCTGGCAACACTTTGCGATTCCATCAGCATAGGTGTGTGTTAAAAACCCTGAGACAACTGTCCCCCGGCTGATGCCCTCGAGCTCGGCTGCTCCAGGGTCGCAGTCTGCAGCTCTCTATCGACAGCCGCACATGCAATTTGTTAATAATTTACATGAAAAAGTTCCCTTTCTCCTGCCCCCAGTGTTTTAATACAGCAAATCCAAGCCAATAACACCTTGACGCCCCGCAATAAATTGCAGCCTGTCCTGAGCTCAAAGATGCTCTGGCCCCAATGAACCGTGTCCCAATGTGGGACGGCACATCGTTTGTACGTGCTGATGCTTTGTGACTTCAGACAGGCTGAACATTATCATCTTCACTTATTAAAAAAAAAAACCAAACTATTCCAGCTTAAGACAGTGGCTGTAGCAGTCAGAAGGTGCAATTACAGCTCATGCCACAAACGAGGTGGCAAGGGGCATCACCGCAGCACTGACTGAGTTAACACCGGCTTTGCCGACGCTTTGACTGCAAACATGCCATTTGGCAAAAAAGAGCCAAGGTAGTTAAAAAACCACACGTGTGGGGTCGTTCTCCCTTGCCAGGAGCATCAAAAAAGCCCAAAACAACAAATCCAACCAGCCACAAAACCCAACCGCCCAACGCGCCCACTGATTGCAAACATACCTAGTTTGAAAAATAAAGAGGCTGAACCGATTTATGATCCATCCCACGACTTCTGCCAAGTTGGCACTTAAAAAAAAAGAATTAAACTCAGCGTCGAGATCTAGAGCTAAGACAAGGGCGTGCGCTGTGCTCCCCAGGAGCAGCACCGTGTTGGCCAGGCCAGCCCAGCAAGGCTGCTCCGGCATGGTTGGGTTTAATTAGGCTGGAAAAACGAATTCCTTTGTTCAAGACCGTCTTCCTCCTCATGTATTTTGGCACCACATGGGTCCACGAGCGACTGCGCTGAACCGGGTGCGTTCAGGAGCTCAGGCTCGTTTGCAAGAGGAAAAAAAAAGGGAGAAATAGAGATTGTGCAGGTTCAAGACTGTCTTCCTCCTCATGTATTTTGGCACCGCATGGGTCCACGAGCGACTGCGCAGAACCGGGTGCGTTCAGGAGCTCGGGCTCGTTTGCAAGAGGAAAAAAAAGGGAGAAATAGAGATTGTGCAGGTAAGGTAGGGCGGGGAGGTCCCCAAAGCAAACTCCCACTCTTTCAGGGAGAGAAACACCTCTCCTAACAGCAGTGTGTCTTCCTCCTCATGTATTTTGGCACCGCATGGGTCCACGAGCGACTGCGCAGAACCGGGTGCGTTCAGGAGCTCGGGCTCGTTTGCAAGAGGAAAAAAAAGGGAGAAATAGAGATTGTGCAGGTAAGGTAGGGCGGGGAGGTCCCCAAAGCAAACTCCCACTCTTTCAGGGAGAGAAACACCTCTCCTAACAGCAGTGCGGATGTTACCTTCCCAGTCTGGTAGAGCTCAACGTTAGGATTAAGAAAACATCAAGTAAAAGCTGGATTTGGCCCACGGTCCTATGGCATCACTGGCAAACACCACGCACTACTGAAGGAGCTGGTTTTGGGGTTTGCTAGAAGTAACGCCGCACATGCAGCTCTCGACACGCTGGGATCTTTGAGGATCAAACCAGGCTTAGCATCTTGCCACTTCCCTTTAAGCATCTCAAAAGTCTGACAATTTTCTCTTAAGCTAAAATTAAAATGTCGAACCAATAAATCGGAGAATTTCTCCTCCTCTCTCCTGGGAGAGCTTACATTTTTCACATGAAGTATTTCCTCCTCCCTCCTGGTACACATTTTTTATGCACAGATGTCTTTCTCAGCTGCTCCCTAAATCTCTCTGCCACACCAGCATTGTCTCTTTTCCACCACATGTAATATTTTAAAGCCACTCAAAGCTGAAACTCGTTGGAGGCCAAGCGATGAGCTCATCTGCAATTTAATAACTTAACACCAGTTCATGCTGTCAGCAGCAAATCACGAATCGCTAGCTTTGGAGAAAACGCCCAGCATCTGGCTCGAGTCACTTGGGGTTTTTTTCAGCACATTCCCTTTTCCCAGGGGATCTTCACCTGGATAGCAAGTGCAACTTTCAATAGGCAGGGTATAAGGGTTTAAAATGATGGTATTTATGAGCGAGGCCGGACCAGGGCTTTCTTGGTGCAGGACCAGGGCTTTCTCGGTGCAGGCTGGAGGGATGTTTTTCTAGTGTGCACCCAAAACCCTGCACCGTGCTGAGATGGTTTGGGAAGGTTTGCGCATGTGCGGCAGGAGAAGGGGAACATGTCCGCATCCCTGAGCCACCTCGAGTCCTGACATCCCCGTGGGCACCGGCAGGAGGAGGCCAAGAGGACATTTCAGAGCAGCACATTCAACAGCACATCTACCGCCACGAGGCAGCCGGCGCTAATGCCCAACTCCAGCAGGATTTGGGATGAACAACACAAAACAAACAGAGAAAGTCAGGAACGCAGAAGTGACTGAAAGCAACCCAAAGGCTGCGAGTGGATCAAAAAGCGCCGGGGAAGAAGCTGCCAACCCTGACGTTAAGCAGCTCCCTGCAACTTGAGCTGCTGCCCTAAATCTGCCTCACCAAACCGTGCCTACCGCTGAGCACGTCAGCTAAAGTCCTGCTTTGCCAGGCAAGACTAAGGAGTAAGGAGAGGAGATGACTTTGGGGCTGAACAGAAAAGCAAAAGTCTTGCTCAATTCATTTTGCTGCACATCCTCCCTGCCGTCACCCATGACCTTTCTGCAATTTATCTGATTTGTTTCCAGCTTTAGGAGGCCGAGAGAAAGCCAAACCACTCGTCAGTCCTTGGGGATGGCGTACCCACTGGAAGGAAAGCTTCCTGCCATCAACCAGTTGCATTCAGCCTCCACAGGAGGAGTCTTCTGCAAATGTAGCAATGCAAAGCTATTAGATCAAAACCAACAACAACAACAACAAAAATACCACAAAAAAAACCCCCAAACAAAAAAACCTGTGAAGGAATTAGAAATTTAAATCAAAGAAATCCAGCAGAAAAATGTAATGCCTCCTTCCACGGCAGCCGGCACTGGAAACCTCCCAGCCAGCAATGATAACTTCCCAGCCACAGCCATGAAAGGCAGAAGAGAACCAAATTATTTTGGAAAAACACCAAGCCAGGTGAGAGCCCAGGCTCGGTCAGTCCTGCTGCCCTGCAAAGCTGATGCTGTACTAGATCCTCTCTTCAACCTGGGTCCCTTTTGCAAACAACAACCACAGAAACAGCCCTTCCACCCAAAAACCAGCCCTAACTAAGAGCTCAGCATTGCCTTCCCCAGGCCAACACCACCCAAGCAATGCCGTTTTCCCAGTGAAAAAGGAAAAATAATTGCAAGGCATTTGGGAGCTGTACCCCCAGCTTATCTTTCCCTAGGTAAAACAACTTGTTATTCCCCTTCTGCTGCCAGTCAAAAAATGCAGCACGACAACAGCTAACAGTTGAGCAACCGGCTTTTGAAGCTCCAAGTTGTGTTTCCATGAGACGCAGCATCGTGTAATACTCCCCTAAGCCACAAGGAGCCATAAACAACAGAAGTCAAGCCCATTTTCACTTATTAAACTATTTATCACTGCAAATTGAATTGCAATTAGAGGAAAATTCAGCAGGTCCATGTGAGAAGTCATACGATAAAGCAGGTTATGCTGTTGCTGCTTTCATTAACACGGAGCGAATGCAGTTACCAGCTGCCCAAATGGGGTTACTGTGTAAAATATCACCCCGAGCTCCTGCAATCACGGCTGCTCATAAATATCCTGATAGCTGCTATTTTGGCCAGCAGCTCTTCCAAAACTGTTTCTTATCTCCACTAATAGCCAGGGCAGCATAATGAATTTCCAAGCGGAGAGGTTGGTATTATAAACAAGGGTCAGGCACGAAGGAAAAGAAGGATTAATATTGCGTGCAATCAATCATCTGCAGCAACTTATCTGGGGAAAAACGATTTCATGAGGTGAGCATTAGCAATGCGGTGAGTAAGGTCAGCTCAGAGAGACAGGCATGTGAGATGTGACTCAACAGCGAGCACAGCGTGGGTTGCTCAAAGGCTACAGGGTTGGTTTTCTTGATGGAGGACATATTTAGCTGCTCAACCCCGTCCCTTGTGAAGCACCCCCTTAAAAACAAGCAAATATTTCTTGCCTTTGATCTTTAGGATGTTTGACTCTGTCGCAAATCCTCCAATGTCTGGTTGACTTATGAGGTTAGTAAGGCACCGTAAAACTTCATATTTATGGATTTGCCAGCTGCAATCGGCCACGGCTGGCCACAGCGTCTAAGATCAGCCTCCACCTGTTTTGCACGTGATGAGCCCTCCGGCATTTGCTTCCCAGCTAATAAGTTTGGTGCTGCTTGACTTTCCTGTGAGATAAGACCAAGCAATGTGGAAGTGCATTGCTGGAAAGATTATCTGCCTGGTGCATTTATTGCAGCCCAACAGCTCCGGTCATCGCGTACACCCCCTATAAACCATGTGTTTATACATTGCAATAAGTTGTTTTACACATGCTATAAACAGCTAAATTCTTAACTGGGTATCTTAAGGAAACAAGGCTGAAACAGTCACGCTGGCCATCCATCTCCTTCTCCTCTTCCCCAAACAGCTTTGTAACCCAGGAATCAATTCACGGGTTGAGAGAAGAGTAAAGCATCTGAAAGGTAATGACGTTCCAAAAGGTTTTGGGAAAAAACAGACCTCAGCAATGCAAAGATGCCCAAGTTTCCACCTTCAAAGAGAGCAGGCAGCATTTAGCAGCCACGCGCGGCTCGGCTGTGACCGGGCAGCCGGTGGTGGGACCAGCATGTCTGGATGGGACATTGCAGAAGGCACCCTGGGAACCTCCAAACAAATCAGCAATTGCTACTGCAAGTTTCTATGTCTAATCCACCAGAATGATGCAAAAACGGAGTTTAAATATGTGGGACATTTTCTGTTTAACAGAGTTAATATTGGTTTGGAACCAACGATTGCTCATTCAAGCCTCAAGTGAGGGTGCAGTTAGAGAAGAGTCAATGTTTCAGGGAAGAAGTAAACACTTCCCTGGCAGATTGACTCAAATAATAAATGGTGGCAGCTTGAACCCCCTCCAGGAGGCTGGAATTATAGAAACTCAGAGAGACGGATTAATGGGCAGAGATACGATGCCGCCATCCAGATAATAAACAACTGCAAATAAGAGATTTGCAGAAGAATGCGCTGCGTTTATTTTAAACTGTGAAGCAAATGCAATTACCCCAACTGGAGTTTGGCCAGACCACAGCTAACAGACTTCTTCAGGAAAGCGCCTGTGGATATTTAATGAGAATAGATAGCTTCAGCTACCCATCCCATCTCGATTTACAGTGGGATCCCAGTATAGAAAAAGCTTGGAAACACTATTTGGGGAAGGTGACTCCAGGCCTTCCGCTGAACAATTAAAAAAATGTAGATCCATCACTGCCTTTAACACAAGCGTTCGTCTTAAGCTCACAAAATATTACTCACTCATCCCTTCTAAACCAGCGGGAGCTGCCTGCAGCCCGGTTTCCCATCCAACCCAGTACATCAATCTGGGGCTGTTGCTCCAGCTGGGGCTCCAGCCCCAAGCCAGGATCCTGCTGGCCACGCAGAGCCTGCACCAGATGGCTTCTGGTGGGACTTGTCACTTCTTCCTCCCGCTCCCCAGACGGATGGGTGACAGCAGCAACCTCCCAGCAGTCTCAGCCCTAAGGCGCAAGAGCCTCGTTTGCTCTGCACCGAAAGGCTCCCAGGGAGAGCGATCCCCCACGGTGAGCGATCCCCCACGGTTTTCCTTCTGCAAAGGAATGACAGGGGCAGAAAAAGCCGCGGGTCTAAGGGCAAGACGTGGAGGAGGCTGTGAGCAAACACACCAGGTCCCTCCACTTTGCCGACAGCTGAGTGCAGACACCAAAGGGCCACTCTCCCGGCCTCCTCACCTCCTGCTAGCCAATCCCACCCAGAGCCCACCACATTACACGGCTAAAATCCAAAGAAAAACGTTAATGCATCAACCCTGCAAGTCACCCACCCTATTAACTCTGCTCTTGCTGCTGGAACTCCTGTTAATAACTCCGCGGTGGAGCATTAAAAGGAAATACAGCAAATTTAATCAAGCATCTGTCATTTCCATCCTCGTGTGTCTGCTGTAAGAGCTTGCTGGAGCAACCCAGATGCTGACTGGAGTGCCAAACCACAGGTCAGAAGCAGAACTTCAAGTTATCATTCTTTTTGTGACTCGTGCCTTTGACTATTAAAGGCAGTAGGGGTTGCACAGGGACTCCTGCCCCAGCACGGGTCAGTGGCTGATCCCCAGGATGAAGGCCGCACACCTCTCTTCCCTGCCACCCCACCTGCAAAAAAATACTTATTTTCCCTTGCAAAAGTCTCAGATCTCTGTTGGAAAATGGACTTGCAGGACAGAATGCACCTCATCTCCTGTCAGGTAAGGATCCAGACTTGTCACCTAAGCTCAGTCTACTGCCAATTCATATGAAGATAATGATTCATCCTATTCTAAAGCAGCTGGGCTGAGTCACTCTCTGAATGTGGCTGTCTCTATCAGTTATCCGCCAAGAAAAGCCCCTCTAATTAGCTTATCCTAGACAGTTAATGTTTAAGCAACTGGAGCAGGAAAATCCCACTCGTACTGTTCTCATCTTTGTTTTCCAGCACAGCAAGCGCAGACCTCTGCCTGGCTTTTGTACCCACTCTGCCAGCCAAAGAACAGCCCCATCTGTTTTGCAGCTTATCATCCATCAATGCTAGTTACATTTTTAAGTCTTGCTTTAGGCCCCCACTGTTTTGTTGGAGGTAACCGGGAGCTCAAACAACTCTTGTCCTTGGAAGGTGACAGTAGATGCCTCATGGGCACTAAAGACTTTCCTTTGTGCGTGCAGATATTGTACCGTGTTGTGTTCACATGCACTAAACACACACCCACGTCTTCATAAGTATTTACAGGAACAGAAAAAAAGGCAGAACTGAGATCCTCGCAGGAAAGGGGAAGAGATTTCCAAACAGAAGACGACACTGTCAGATGGGGAGGAATCACTCCTCATCCTAAACACAACCACGTCTTTATAAGTATTTACAGGAACAGAAGAAAAAAGGCAGAACTGAGATCCTTGCAGGAAAGGGGAAGAGATTTCCAAACAGAAGACGACACTGTCAGATGGGGAGGAATCACTCCTCATCATAATTTCCACTGCCTGCTGGAGACCGCCCCGGTGTCTGGGCACACGGTAAGTGAACGATTCCCAACACAAGAGCGGCATTCGCAATCACACACCTTTCCCTGTTTGAAATGACAGACGAGTCTCCCTGCTCACGCTACAATTGATGAGAGTTCTTGGAGCAACACTGAGTCTACATGCATTTCGTGCATCTGCTCCTTATCCCTCACCTGCACGTACTGCATCGCATTAACAGCAATGAGCCAAACACCCTTGCTTTACATCCCTGCAAACATCTCTGCTAAGGGACACGCTAAGAAGAGAGCCCAAAAATTTTGATTCAGATGGCCCAACCTTAATAATAAACCAAACAGGCAACAGCGACTGTGCGGTCTGTCCATCCTTCCACCTCTCCGTCCTTCCCCAAGTAACTCTGCGTGTCAGCCAGCCTCATTAAACTATGGGAAAGGGGCAAAAGTCTCAAAGGTAATTAAAGTCCTGGAAGTTTTGGGGAATCGGTGTCAGGGGAAGGAAGAGACCCCAGTAAGGGAAGGCCCAGGACTTGGCTGTGGTACACCCTGCGTGGCAGCAGATGGATGGACAGGAGGACAGATGGTCCGCGGCTGGGCCAGATGGTCCACAGCTGCCGCCAGGGTTGCCCAGTTGGGACCTCAGGGGGGACACTGGGAGAAGCTGGGGTTTCCCAAAGCTGAGGTTTGGCTGATGTGATGGACAACCAAGACAAGCCTGCAGGAAAGGCAGCCTCGCCGGGCCCTGCACTGGAGACCACCCTCTTTTCTAGACAGAAAAGATGAGAGAACAGGAGTCCTCACCTCTCACCCTTCCCTGCTCTAATCCAGCCACCTTCTCCAAGTTGCCCTCACTTCCCAGATTAACACAACACGGCATGAGCTGCCTGGCATTAATTCTGTTGAACCAGCCGCCGGTTAGCGGGAAAGCAGGATTTATTGCCTTGGCCCACTTGAGCCCCATCTCCTGTTTCCAGCAGCTGCCACCGTGAGAGATTTCAGGAGGAGGTCAGCACGGGTCAGCCTCTGATGGACAACGATGCAATCCTACCCTCCGGGTGAAAAGTCCTCTCTGAGCACAGCATAATCAGCTGCTCCCAGGAGAAGGCGATCCCAATACAGCCAAGTAGAGAAGGAATTGCAAATCACGGCTGAAAAGTCACGTTTGCTTTTCTACCCATTCAAAATGCTGCTTTCTGAAGATCTCCCCTGCTCTCCTCAGCCAGGAGAGCTGTTGCAATCCAATGATGGAAGAAGAAACTTGATCATTTCGGGGGATCAATCAGGTCTGTGTTAGCAGTGCTGCCAAAAATGCCAAGATGGGGATTACCCACCCCTATCTGATACGGGGGTTTTGTTTGGATGAACAGCTCTGCCAAGCAGCGAGCACGCAGGCGGCCACGAGAGCCACCGGGAAACACTCCCACATCATCCCCAAGTACCGAAGTTCCCAGGCACACCACGCTGAACCTGCAGCGTTGATAATGATGTTACCGTATCACCGGGAAGCCTCCCGGACCCCCCCAGCACTCAAAAGAAATCAATCCATTACTGCACACACAATAAGAGCTTGCAATCCAATAACTGCTATCTAAAACCTGGTTTCACTTCCAAGCCCTGGGTTGATTATTATTGCATTAGCTATGGAGGGACGTATTGTTACCGCTCAATGAATGCTAAGCTCTACTTCAAAGGGACTGAATTTCAGCAGTGGAACACTATACAAATGCTTTGACAATTGCTCCGGGATCCTTCAAAGCAGATAGGTGCTAGAATAAAACCTAAGATCTTATTGATACAGGCGCTAGTAAAAATAAGCATCAATGATTCCTCAACACAGATCTTTTCCAGAATAGGTTATTCAAGGGAAGTAATTTAAGACATCTTTGAGAGAGAGAAATATTCAATTAACTCTTTAAACCAGCTGCCATGGAATGATGTGGACGTTACAAAAAGATCATTTAAATGAACAAATTGCAGCTGACTCCAACAAAAGCATGCCAAGCCTTTTTTTTGTACCATTTATACCACTGCAGAAGGCTGGGTGAGAGGAAAGCAGGGACAGAAACGGGTTTGGATAGATAGCGGCAAGGGAAGAGCCAGACACCGCGACGTGCACCACCAGCACTACCCAAAGCACACCAAATACGTCTCCAATGCACTGCCGCGCTCTTGGGCTGCCATCGGCACCTCCGGAAAGCAAACACACAGCTGAATCAGAAGGTGAAATGTTTTGCCGTAGCCAAAACCATGCCTCGGTAGGCAAGGCAGTGGGTATGCTCTTCTCCCACCTTGGCCTGAGCACCCCGTCTTCTACCTAGGCATCCATGGGTGCATCCCGCAGGAGGAGAAATGGGAGCATGTGCGTGTCCCGCAACGCGCACAGCGTTGCTGCCCTTCCCCAAGCACCCCACGTTGGTCCTGCCGCTGCCCCGAGGCGTCACTCCCCACCTCATTCCTCCCAAAACTAGGAGTTCTGTCTTCTTCTCTTCCCCCCACCCAAACGTGCACCAAATGAACTCCACTGGCAACTCCACGTTGGCCAGACCTAAGTGTCAACCACCTGAAGGCGGCTGAAGGAGCAATCTTGATTCCCTGATCCACAACAGGTCTTCTCCTCTCAGTCTTGGTTTGCAGGCACACGGACATCCGAAGTCTGGGTATATCACTGGTTTTCCACCAGCAAGTAGAGTGGAGTTACTCTTTACAGCTACCTTGCTGTGCTTAACACAAAAGCCTGGCTCCGTATCACTGTGAGGGGATGTGTATTAAGAAATTTTGCGCTGTAAAACCTTAGAGGGAACAAGATACAGGTAGATTTTAGCTCAAAGCAAGAGATGAGAAAAAAGGGTTGAACTCGACATTGAAATAAAACCTCCCTGCCCCTTTCTGCATTAAGACTTATCCTGAGTTAACACCAGCCTATTGCACACCAAGGATGAAATCTCTTTCTACGCTTGGTACCTTCTCAACAGTTAAAAGAGGCTTCCAGCAAAGGAGCAAAACAAACAAATCCCACAGCACCAAACTCATTTACTTACTTAAGACAGAGCAACGGGAATGGAATAAAAATAAAGGTTTCCACAGCTTCTAACAGCTTGCCAAGAAGGCCAGCATCGCACAAGTAATTAATATGGACAACACGAATTTCAATTCTTTCATTTGCAAATCCAGCATCACAGTTAATCTCCAGCATGGACAAAGTCCATTAATAAAGTAGATTCATGTAATAGGATTCAAAGTAATGACAAATCAATACATAACACACTTGTATGCTAGAATAATCTATGCTTTGCATAATAATCATGGTAACTATAACGCTGTGTATTTATATGGAGACATATTCAAGACCAGCCCAGGCCACCTAACGAGCTTGGCGGGGTCTGTTTCTCCTGCAGTGGGATGCAGCCGGCACCGGGAATAAACGGCCACCGAAGAACTACCCAGCAAGAAAACCAGATAAACGTGTGCATGAAGCGGTTGCAGCAGGGAGATGAAATCAGGGAGGATGCTATTTAACAGAGAGGGTTGGGCACTCCTAACCTCATCTGAAAAAAGGGAAAAGGATATATTATGTGCCATCCTGTCCTTGTGATTATGATAAAAAAAGGCTTCCATCGCTGAATGGAGATGCACACTCATGGTTAGCATCCAACGTGTTCCCAAAAGCCACGCGACGGGCAGGGGTTGTCTGAGCAGCGCAGGGAAGGGACAAACTCCTCAGCAATCCCATTTCATGAATCAGACTTGGAGCTTGCAGCTCGTTTCTCTCCAGACACCGACAGCAGGCGGTTCAGAAGCAGTTTCATTAAACACCCACCACATGCACTTTTGCACAAAGATACCCACTGTGCCGAGCCGGCGAGCTATCCCCCTAATTACAGGGTGACACCAGACACGCTCTGAAACCAGCCACATCCACGCAGCTCCAGCCTACGGAAAAGCAGGGGTATCACCCAATCCTCCGATTAACTCCTAATCAAGCCTGTGAAATGCCTTTTTTGCAGGAGCCGTGCCTAAAAGTATGTGATGCCAAGGTGACACGTAGCATGAGAGCTAAGGCTGCATCCAGCACGGCACGGCAGTAGAGCTGAAGTCCCAAAGGATGCCTGGCACCAACACCCACACGCGGCGAGGGTCTCCCACTGGCGCTGCTTTGCCCGCGATGCTCCCAACGGTGCTGAGCTCCACATCTGCATAAAAAGATGCTGCAAAGGTGTCGGAGCTGACACTAAACACAGGGGTAGAGCAGGAGCCGTGGAGAGCTGCTACCCGCTGTCCCCACCTCTTCCTCTGCTTTCACGCCGGTTATTAAGTGACTTTGCCAATTTTTCACAGGGGAAGGAGAAGGTCAAAGACTGCCCAAGTCTCACAAACGATGGAGCTATTCTGGTTTTGGGGAGGTCCCCCCTAACCCTGCTCGTTATCAGCGGCAGGAGTCAGGCCTCTCCACGTTAGTTGCTGAATTGCTGCAGAGTCTTGGGCAAATAACTTAATTTCTCTTTCCTTCAGCTCCCCCAGCAGCAAGATGGAGGAGAAAACGATGGAAAACTGAGGAGATCTATAGTGGTGCAAAGGTGCCTGAGGACAAAGGCAGCTCCCCCCATGTTTTGAAAAGCCTGGTCCCCAGCCCTGAGGCAGCGTCAGCTTATCGAATTAATCCTGCTAACCACACTGCTTAGTCCCTCCAGGGTGAAATCAGGGAGGGAAGGGAAAGCATTTCTTACACCCCCGAGCAGCCGCAAGCGAGGCACTGCATTAACCTCCCCGGTGCAGCCCTACCAAACAGCCCTCGAGTGCCTCGCGCTCAGCACCTTTTCAAGGCGCGAGGTAAGATGATTTCCCTTAAAATCCCTCCTCAGGCCCTTCTGGTCTCGCCCTGGGGGCCTGGCAGAGCCCTCCTCTCCGGGGGGTGCCTGCCCCTGGAGCTCATCAGCTGATGGGACCGTTCCTCCATCCTCCACTGCCGGCTCAGATGCATTTACTGCGACACACCCGTCCCAGCTCGTCCCCTCTTTCACTTAACTGCTGCCCTTCTCGTCATCTTTGATGCCTTAAAGCCCCTATGGGGTACGCAGAGAGTCTTCCCCTGAACACACCGGAGAAATTGAGTCCGAGCAAGTTGAACCCACGTCCCTAGCCTCACACACTGCTGCCTTCTGCCTTGAACGTCCACACTGGCAAACACCTTTAGCTGGGAGGCCGCGGTTCTGCTCTCCTCCTTCTCCTTTGGGATATCTTATCTCATGCTTGCCAAGTTAGAAAACCACTTAAATACCTGATTAACTACAAGCACATGTTTAAGTCCCACTGAAGCCAAAGGACTTTGATTAGCAGAGCACTTAATACAGGTTTTTGCGAAGCAAAACTTCTCTGCCACTGCCCTCTCCACCCCGGTTCCTTCACAGCAGCACAGGGTACGGACTCGATGCCAGGCACACCACAAACATCAGCTCACCAGAGCAAAATGCAGCTTAAGTGATCAGCGGAAGAGCATTTTGCACAAAATCAGGCGACAAGATCCCAGGAGACGCAGGCAATTTGCAGGCTGGGCTGGTCCGAGAAGCGCTCTGCCCTGCGAGAGCCAGCGCACTAACTCGCCAGCAAACAGTTTCCAGTAAGTGCTATTAAGATCCTCCTCTTCATTTCGCCACACATCGCCGCAGAAGGGCTCGAGGGTGGTGGCTGCGAGGGATGCGACAGATTAACCCACCCGTGGCCAGAGACCCCTGCACTTGGCCAAGAAGAGAAATTCATCCAGGTTTCATTAGCGCTGAACAGACACAGAAAATAAACGGCCTCTCTGCTGTGCTTCACGCCTCTTGCTCTGTTTGCAGGCTCTGGGTCCTCTACAAGGAGGGAAGAGGTGCTCTCTGCACCCCCAAACCCGCAGCAGCATCCCCCGGGCTGGGGAGCGGCAGGGAGAAGCCAGCACATCCCCTCCTGCTCGGACAGGCAGCACTACATCTTGTTCAGCAATAAGAGGTGTCAAAGTGTGTGTGTGTGTCCCCGCCCCGATTAAAAATGAGAATATTTCTGCTTTGTTTAACAGTCAGGGCCATTAAGCTGCTCTTGTTGATATTTTATTTCCCAGCGAAGATGCCGGCAGCGTGCGCCAAATGAACTCGGGATGACCTAGACAGAAAACATACCTTTGCCCAGGAAGCTTCTGTGAAGGAAATTCAGCACGTGATGGATTTGTGGCGGTGCAATGCCCGGCAGGTGATAGCACGCTATTAGCCGACACTTGTGCGTGATAATAATCACGCCTTAAGCTCACTTTGCAGGACACAGCTTCACGGAAAACCTGCTGCTTCTGCTGCTGAGTCACGCCGGAGCTCCTGCGCTTCTAGCTGATGCAATGCAGATTGCAGTACGGGCTTTTGCTTCTCGTCGCTCCCAACCTGATTAGGAGTTTCCTTCCACCAGTAGCTTCTACTCAACCTCCACCGTTGGGGTCTGAGACAAGGACCAAAAGGACCCCCAGTCAGTCCCAGAAACAAGGTAGGAGGCAGCTCTAGAAGAGGCTTCCACTGGGCATCGCGATTCTTGTGTCAGCTCCTATTCTGTGTTTTCACACCCATGGGAGCACAGCTGAGCTCCATGCCCTGGCGCTCAGGATAAAAGCCTGGACTTGCACAGTTGGTTCTCACAAGTTTAGCACGGTCAGAGAGGCCAAGATACAAGAAGAAAGTGGTGCTGGCAGTAAGCTGTGGCTCACGGTGCTCCACTGAATGAGGTCCACAGCACCCTGCACAGTGCTATGCCTCCTCCTCCTCCTCCACCTGGGGCCGATCTGCATCTCCCAAACACCCAGCTCCACACAAACGGGTTCCCTCAGGAGGAAGGCAGAGCCCTGCACCAAAGAGTCACGGTTTGCACAGAACAGGCGCCGCTGACTCAACCATTAGACATCCAGTCTGGAACCGCCCAAAGCAGGAGTTTCCACTGAGGGATGGAGGTGCCCAACAGGCTGCAGGGGTTTCCCTCTTGAAGAGCGACAGTGAGGGATGAAAGGGTGACAGGAGCTGGTGCTTTACCCCGTGATTTTTGGCACTGGTTTTCTTTCAGACATAAGAGCCTGTGCTTCCAGCGAAGATGCTGACATAAACCTCCACGGGGTGGTTCTGGGATGAAGGCTTGTAGCATCCAATGTGTCAGCCGGCCAGGGCAACCCTCAGGTCCTTCATGTTAACACTCTGCAGTCTTCATCCACAGAAGCAGCAAAACAGTTTTTCGGTTAACACGCTGCCTACCCAGCTTTCCCCCCACCTTGTCCCAGTCTGGCAAAGCCCCCAAAACCACACTGAACTGGACTTGAGTGTTGAGGCCTCCTTGAAGTGGATGGGCATTAAGCAGAAGGGTTATTTCAAGCACATCTTTCCCGGCTTTCTCTTCGGCTGAGCCCTAGATAAACCCTTCAGCTGCATCTCCTGAAGTAGAGCAACCATCCCAGCTCCAAATGGCTGACTAGTTGCAGCCAAGACCTATAGCCTGCACCTTCAGCACCAAGGCACAGGTCACCAATGGGCCAGCTCTTGTCACCTCCAGCCCCGCAAGGTCCAGGCTGTCAGCTTCACGCTGGCATCTTCAGGCACCACACTGGAGAAACCACATCCTCCACCATGGTGATCCAGCACAAGCATGGGCTGATCTCTCCCTCAACACACAGCTGGCAAGTCAGATCAGCCCCTCCGTCCTATCCCTAATGGCTTTAGGTCGTTATCAGTACATGCTGTTGGCTTTGCCTTCGTTTACCCTACTGCAGATCCTTCCTTCTTCAGCAATTCCTAGCATCCTTTTGAATTTCACCCCCCAAACCTGGCTGTTGACCCCCAACACTGCCACCGACCCCAGCGGGGTCCGACACACACCAGCCCCCGGGGCAGGTGTCCCCACGGCTCACGCTGGGTTTTGCTTGTTCACTACAAAGAGCCAATTTCTGGAGCGGTTTCTGTGCCTGGGAAACTTGCCTATGAGTTCTGCTCATGTAGGCTGCAGCGACAGCCAAAACCTCCCCTTACACAAACCTTGGAGGAACATCAGCAAAGCACCCAGCAAGGAAAGCCTCTGTCTCCATGCCCTGGGCTATTTCCCTGTATCCTTACAATGTGACACCCCAGGAAGCGTCCCCAGCCAGAAGCAGAGGCCCGAAATGCCGGCAGTAACAGAGTACCCTGCTAATCCCTCGTCCTTCTCCGCGGGTGGTTGAGCCTTCCTGGCTAAACTAAACTAGACCCCATGAAATGCTATGGCCAAAGAATATTTCCACAGGTGCTAGAACCAAGTCTTTGGCTTGAAACTCTCACCACAGCTCCGGCATTACAAGCCAGGAACATTTATTTTCCAACTTCAAAATAGCCAACACTAATATTTTTGACCACCAGTTTCTCCTGAAGTTAACAGCAGAGAATGAAGAACCCTAGAAGTCTTCAGGATGCAGGACCAACTTCTTAATATTGTTGTCCAGATACAACCGCAGGGCTGAATAACCGCTGAAACCTGATGCAAGACGATGAGCCGAGCAAGAGCAAAGCCAAGATGAGCTCATTGTGCAGCCCCGTCCGCCAGCAAGCCGAGCTTTCCCTTCCCTGCTCCGGTCCCACCGAGACATCCACAACCCTGGGCTGAAATTCCTCAATTGACCATGAAACAGCTGATTTCAATATCGAGACAGCACTGAGACGTGACTAATACAGTCATTGGGCTGGCTTCCACAGGCAGAAGCAACTGGCCCGTAGTGAACCAGACACCTACAGCCTCACACACAAGAGATGGGGGTAAACCACGGCGTTTGCAATGGGCTGGGGTGGCATTTAACACAGAATAACACCAAACAAGTCTTGGGACCTTCTTCCTCCCCTAAGAAATGCCAGGGAATCACGCTTAAAGGAAAGACTCCTTTTGCAAGACATTAAACAAGAAGAAAAAACCTTGTTTCTCTCTGAAGATGCCACAGGCTGATCCAAAATCACCACTGACAAGTAGAAAAGGTTAGAAAAACCTGCTTCTGAAGGCCAGCAGGCTGACAAGCAGACTCCATTTGCATTATCGCTTTCCTTTTTTTCCCCCCTTATCTTTCGTGACGTGCACGTTCAGAAGGAGATAAAGAGCAGCTGCCCTGAGCCCTCCTCGTGGCTCTGCCACCTCCAGGCACCGCCGTCCCTCTTCTTGGGACTTTTCCTTCTCCAGATGACACTCCCCCTTTACCAGGAGGATGCTCAGCCTTTCTGCCCCTTCATTCCCTCTGCAAAGTGAGCAGGACAGATGCTTTACCCCATTACGTGGGTTTTGAAGGGGTGATGAAGGCGAAGACTGCGAAGTGCCCAGCTGCTGCGAGAGGGAAGCCACGAGACCCCATCTGCCCGTTTCCCAAGAGCGATACACCTTTGCTCTTCACCCGTTAGCACTCAGCCCTTGCAAACCCTTTTGGCCAAGCTGATCTCACCCACAAACCAGCCCTTTTTGGTTTGCCAAGGGCTTTCTCTGCTCAGGGCTGAGCACAGCCCACCAGCATCGGGCAGCGAAGCCACGTCTCTCCCCACGCGCCACAGTCCTGCTGCAACCTGCCGCTGCTGCTGCTTCCTCCCTCCATATCGCCGCCTCTCTTCCACCTTTAGCTGCCGTAACGGTAAAAGCTGGGTCAGGCCAAAAAAGCACACTTCCACGTCTGCACTGCACAAACCCACACGGCAGAAGCTCATAACGCTCAGGTCCTACTCCAGAACCTAACCACAAAACCAACTTTTCCTTCTCCCAACTCTCTCTTTTGCTTTGTGCAGCTCTCTCCGGAGAGTTTCATTCTGTTTAATTAGCGGCACAGCCTGGAGCGCCCGAGGTGCAAATCAGCCCTCGGGCACCCCGCCGGCTCACGGATGAGTCGGTCAGAGATGAAGTATCTGGAGATGGAGCTTGGTCAGTGCTGGGTCCTACCAGGACTTTGCACGTGACGCTCAGCAGCAAGACCTCATTCTCATCCTTCTGCAATCAACGGGGGCAGCACTGTAAAATGACCTAAACCTGCAGGAACGGCACTTTATCCCTGCCTTTGGGATTAGTTCAGGTTTCCATATTTTTGCTCCAGCACTGTCTCCTCTGAAGGGAGAGCAAATAAGCAAACACAAATCCTTCTAGAAAATACAGTTGATTTACATGATGCGGCAACATTAAAAGAGAATTTTTAAAAAATGGCTTGCAGGAGAGGAGTTTAGCTTATTTATTTTCTTTGTGTTGGTGGAGAATAGCAGCTGATGGGCAAGAGATGAAAGCACCCCACGCAGAGATTTCTTACCACGTTTCAGGGAGTTAATCTCATCAGAGAACTGCTTTACATCTGTTTGAACGAGG
>NW_009200788.1:57931-60781 GCF_000690835.1 Fulmarus glacialis
ACCGGAGCCATGCGCTGGTGTAGAGGGGCTAACCCCGTCACCTGCACCGTGCCAAAATTCTCCACCCTCCTTCTCTGGACAGCAACGGGGTGGGAAGGAAAACAGAAAGAAGACCAACCAGCCCCAAGTCGTGCATGCAGAAGGTCAGAAAGAGCACCCATGCCATTTCTTTTTTGCAGTTCAGCCTATCCATTTAATGAGCAGTGTCACGTACTGGAAAGTCAGCCCCTGGCACAGTTACAGCAGCTGCTCCCCACGCGGGAGCAGGGACCTGCTGTGCCGGGCGCTGCCCGCACACAGTCCCATGTCGCTTATGACATACCCAGGAGGTTTACAGAGATGCAAGCATCCTAAAAGCTGGGACAACCCGGAGTCCTAGCAGCTCTCAGAGCTGCTGACCCCCTCGTCCTAAAGCAACAAGGCAAGAGAGAAGAAATGCCTCTTCTGGCATTCACCCATGGATTTTTATACTCAAAAAGGAGATGTCAGAAAGCAGATGTCGTGCACATACAAGTCAAAGACACCTTTTTCCCCTGCTTAAGCCAAATCGGTGAAATAACTCAGTTGAATACTTAAAGCGTGCTTGCACTAGCAAGTCCCAGGGAAGAGGAGCTTTCCCTAACGGGAGTCCCCGCGCACCCCGACAGATGCGGTTCCACTTCTACTTTACACCCGGGGAAACCGAGACATGAAGGGACTTATCAAACACAGCAGTGCCAGCTGGGTCTACACCACCCTGCTACGAACAGCACCGGCCTCCTTGCACTCAACCCACCGCCGTCTCTCATTTTGGGCAGAAATAGGGCTTCCACCTATGTCCATCAGGCGCTCACTTGGGTCGGGGTCTTTCCCAAGCCCGTTGTAACACGGCCGTTGCAGCCCTGCCGCAAGTAATGCCGCAGAGATGTGAAGGAGCCTGTTTGCATCGCCCACGCTGGGGATGCCCAGTGTTTTTAAGGGCACTTCGGTATTTGGTTAAGAGCTACACTCGTAATCTGAAGAGAGGATGAAAAGCACAGCCTCACGCTGGGCGACGGCGAGAACAGGAGGCGAGGGCAGCAGGCACAGCTCCATACCTGCAACGAACAGGACCATGCTGAATGCTCTTAATTCCCCTCCAAAGCTATCAAGCGCAGCCTGCTGTTCAGACCGGCTGTATAAATCGCAGCCCTCCGCCAGGCAGGCAGTCTGTAATTCCCATTATACAGCCCGACAGGTTGGTAATGGCACACATAATAATATATTGATTTTGTCTGCTGTATGAGAGGCTGCCAGGCAGCCCGCAGAAGGGAATTGCCGAGACTAGGGTTTCCTCTCAAAACACCTTCAGAAAAATGCGATGCTGATTGGGGAGGTAATGGATGGGACCATCAGCTGGGGCAAATTAACTCCACTTTTCGCAGGGTGCTTCAAAAGCCTCCCATCTTCCCACCCCAAGACTCAATCAGCACTGTGATTTACACCATGGGGAACCAGGAACCTTGCCCCTACCTTACAGGAATATATCATTGAAGGCAAGTCAGTAGGTTTTGGGGGTTAAGGGAAGAAATTAAGTCTTTCCCATGTTTTACCCCATGCTTGTGTGTTTTTATTTACAGCATAAGATTTTTAACCATTAGGTAGAGCAGAGGCTGTTCTGAGTTGGGATCGGGTCGGAGGTATTTGGTACTTGGCTCAGAGGGAAGAAGCTTGGAAAGTAAAATCTTTCTTGAAGACTTTCGTAGTAACTTCCCTCTCCAGCACCAGGGAATTTGGATGCTTCTCCGAGGATCCACCTTGGCAGGTGCCTCCAAACTGGGGATAAGTGAGGTACGGCAGCTACAGGGATGGGATCCTCCCAGATCTCACAAGGAGAAAGAAAAACATCTTCATTTCAGCTCATTCACCTAGTCCAGCTCAACACCTAACTTCAACAAGTCAGTGAACAAATCAGGAGTACAATGCAGTTCCAATCTGCAAGTAAAACTGCAACCTGAGAGGCCAAGATCGCTAATTATGGTGACCAGAAGTGTAATTCATTATGTACAATTAATACCTTAGTTAATGAATCAACTAGTTTTAAATGTAAAATGTGTTTTGAGACATTTACTTTGTCTGCCCTACGCATCCAGCATATTTTGGAGTTTATTAACTGATCAAACAACATTAAAATACTAGTTTTCTACATTTGAAACTCTTGTTTTCACCTCCATGTAACTTGAGTCAGAAATACAAAAAAAGTAAATCAATCACATAAACCCAAAATTCACCATTTCCCACCAGAATAAAAACATACCAAATGACTCACCTAGCTGACCAGCTGCCTAAATAAATGCCCCAAGATCCACCAGGCTCCTTACTCAGAAAAGGAAGTATCCGATTCCACCAAGCAGAAGCAGCTTTTTACAACCAAACAGGAAAACATCCTCTTTCTTACAGAATGACTGAAAAAAAAAAATCCTACCCACAAAAACAGACTGCTTAAATCAAGATTCCCTCCTTGCTGATCTTGGCTGCAGTCACCGCCATGGATGTAGGTCACTCACACTCGCATCCCAAATTGCTTCCCGCTTTCCGCCTTTGCCAAGGAAGCCCACAGCAGCCATCAGGAGTGAGACTGCCCCCAAATCCCCTCTTCTTCCAATCCTGGAGCAGGGACAGCTGTATCCAAATAGATCGGATACATGGAAATATATGATGGAATGCCAGAATGAACAAAAGCTTCGTTAGCTCTGTCTACGTGCCACCATGGGTCAAGAGGACCTTCAGAGAAGGGATCATCAAGGATGGGCCGTTCGGACAGGTCTGAGTCCTGCTTCTGCAGAGGTTTGTGCTTTGCTATCCTGATTTATCATAGAATCATAGAATCAT
>NW_009200789.1:0-4939 GCF_000690835.1 Fulmarus glacialis
GGGTGAGGGCGTGTGCGGGGGGCGAGCGGCGCAATGCCGGAACCTGAGGAAAGGGGGAGGGAGCGTGGGTGATGCCCCGGGAGGATGCAGTCCCTCACCTTCCCTCAGGCGAGGGCTTTCGATGCCCCTTACGCCGGGGCTTCCTTCCCCTGGGGCTCCCAGGTCTTTGCAGCAGATGGGGTCCTGCTTTCAGCAGGGTCACAGGCCATGCCAGGCCCGACCCAAGCAGGCAGCCTGACTCTTCTTCTCCCGAAGGCACGTAGTCAGTTGACCCCAGCACCATGGCATCTCAGCGCAGCTTCTACTTTTCTGAAATAAGGAAATAACTTTGCTCTCCCTTTAGCCGCTGTGGAACTGAGGCACAAGAAGGCAGATAGCTTGTGCACGAGCAGGGTAGGAATATAGCAAGAGTCTGGCAAATTTCTTCTCTCCTGGCCTGGACCACAGGCTCTCGTGATGTGACCTGTGATTAGCAGAAAGTGTTTGTCCCCACTTGCATGGGGATGTGGTATCGTCACCAGGTATCCTGTATTTGCTCTCTGCGTCACTCAGGAGCCGGTTGTTCATTTGTTGTGTTAACACTGGGACATGCTTTGCCCAGCCTTCCTGTTTCTCTGGAAGATCCTTTGTGGTTCATATAAATGCATTGTGTGCACTTGTATTTATGAATCACTGTTATGACACATGAGTGTTATGACTCACATCTTTTGGCTTGCATGGTTTAAAAAAATAGGAAGACTAATACATATACCCTGTTCTAAGTAGCTAGATGCCAGGTTTTATACCCTCTCTACACCTCTCTGGCTGCCCTAGGAGTCCATTGATTTCTCAACGTGAAGACAATGCGGTTCTGTTCTTTGTAGGATGTTGAATGTGAGATAACTTGGATGTGGAAAGAAAACTGTATGTTTTGGCTGCTTTGGGTCATGCAACAATTTGTTCCATTTTGCAATAGCAATAAAGATGAAATTGCAAAGTAGGTGAGACCTTTGCCTAGAAATAGGGCTTGAAATTATGTTTTCCAATATGGAAACCAGTATTTCTCTCCTGCTTTCGCTTCTCTTTCACTCCAAAGGCAAGAGGTTTTGTTGGCGTTCACTAAATTAATGTTGCCTACTATGTTAGTTTGAAGTCACTGCCATGAAGTGCCATGAAAATATATGCTTATTATGGGAGTAACCCTGAGCTGCATACTGAGGGTAGTCTTTGCCTCAACATTCACATGAAAGTGTGTTTGAAAGTCATTTTTAGTATAGATATGTGACATTGTGTGGAAGGATCTGTGCTGAAAATGGACACAACATGGACTCAATTCTCCCTCATATAACTTGAAGCGTAATTTAACGACTATTACTTCTAAACTGGATTTTAATGTGGCTAGGTCCAGTTTAGTTTCATTTATACAGACCAGATCAAACCAGGTTATCATCCACTTCAGGCATATCTCTTATTAAATCAGGAGTATGGGCTGAATGGATAGGATCATGTTAATTCATCTAGAGCTAGAGGGAAGTTCAAAGCTGTGAAGAAATTGACTGTTGGGGCTCCTCTTATAGCAGGCAAAGGACTTGCAAATGACATTTGTAATAGCTGATTTTCAGCAATTTCTGCAGAACTGGCTAGGAGACTTAAAATAGGAATTAGGCTCTCAGATAGCTATAGGTAACCCTATTATCAAGATAGCATTAAAAAAAGCAAATGTATATGGAAGATATGATATACAAACAAAACCAAAAGGTTTTGGATTTGTGGTAGAATGTGTGAAGTCATGTCTTAAAATGACACTGTTGAACTTCATTTATTCTTTATAAATCAAATAGATTATTTTTAGCACACCCCTTTTGAAAATGTGGAAGAAAAAGCTCATTTTGTTTCTCTGTTGGTCAGTATTCTGCACATAATAATATCCCCTACGGTTACTATTTCTTAAGTAGTACAGAACAGGGTTTGTGTGATAAAAAAACTGAAGGACAGGTCTCCTATGCAAGTGTTCTTAAAAACCAGGTATTTTCCAGGTTATGCCCCTTTAAAATATTATCACACCTGCATATAACAGTGATTCTGCCACCATTTAGATCTAACTAAACTAATTAACACTCTTTGCTAATGTGTGAAATTGTTAAAACAAAATGCAGGTTTATAATTTTTGCAGAATAGCAGGCGTTGCAGAAGGAGAGAGGCAGACTGGGAGATGGGATGCATTGTGGAAGAGGGGGACGCACATGAGTGCCCGGGCTATGGGAAAGGCAGCGGAGGGGACCGGGCTGCTGCCAGTTCAGTTTGGCTGGTTGGGTGGTGCCGGGTTTGGGGTTAACCACAGCGTTTGTTGCCATGGTGCCTGGCTAGTTTTTGGGATGCAGGGGAGGGAGCTGCAGGTACACATGCACTTGAGGGAGCTTTAGAGGAGTATAGAGGCATAATGGATAGAGCAAGATTGGCATTATAATTATTTTTTTGAGGGTCTAGGGCATGTATGTCAGATTTCCTTAGGAGAGGAGGCTTTGATAGCTTGCAGAAAAACTCTGTAAATGTTGTTTTGCAAAAGAAAAAAAAAAAAAGAAAAAAAATTTCAAGGTCATTATGTGTGTGTGTATGTGAATTATCTTTTAGTGCGAACATCTGAAGGAAAGGAGAAATGTAGGAAATGTTACATACACACACAGAGCATCGGTAAACAGTGCACCCTTTATATAGGGTTCTTCCATAGCGCTGTGTGGTTCTTCCATAGCGCTGCATTGGTATCCTTGTAATTAGAGTGGTACTCCAGCTGCATTACGGGATCTTCAGAGGAAAGATTGTGGTTGTGATTTTCATATAAAGGAGAAGTGCTGCGAAGAGCCATAAGGTAATTAGGAAGCTGGAGGATTCCCCTGAAGGGAATGTTACTGTATTGAATGGCTCATTTCACCTATAATTAAAATTGCAAAATGTTCCCAAACATTTAGATGTAAAGATGACATAAGGAGAGAATTTACACTTGGTATGAAAACATTGCATTATAACTTTTGATGAAAAGGATTCACATAAAGGAAACTTAATGTTGTGTATCAGGAAGAACTGGGTTAAAGAGATGAGTGACTTGTACAGAAATTGTATGTAGTATCATCCAGTTATTTTTGAAGCTTAACCAGGAAGGCTGAGCAAAACAGAGTTACTCTAGTCAGTCTTTGAATGAGGAGTTACTGGGTGATCTGTTGAAAGGGTGAAACTTCTGTCCTGTCTAGCAGGATTCAGCATGTTGCAAAGTATATTTAAAAAAAAATTGTATTTCTGTTTAATAGCTGCGCCTGACTGGATAGGGCATAATATGTTTTTGGGGAATGGCAAACCTTGAACTGCCAATATTTGCTCTCCAACCCTTCTTTTTAGTTATTAAAATAATACTATGATGCTGTTTTTTCCCTCCCTATTACTTCTGACACGGTTTTAGACCTATTGATACAAGAACCAATTTGAGACCTGTGGAGGTCTGTTTATTTTTTATTATTTTTACTTTTTTTAAACCAAGCTTTATCAAAAGCAGTGGAGGCATGTTCACGTTTCATTATCAGAAATGAGTTGTAGCAAATACCACTGTTAACTAAAGCCACTCTTGGCTCTGTTCACAGTTTTAGAACCATTGCTGCATGTAATTTAAAAGCTTTCCATGAAATCCTGGTGGTTGGAGAATACTTTGCTTACTGATCTTAAATGTGCTGATGTTAGCACCTAAACAATGAAGCTAAAGTGATAAATACTAGTTTTTTAAAGGATAGGTGTTGGACTATGTTTTGAGTATTTAATATTAACTATGTGAAGAAATGTTTGAGCTGGCTTAAGTATTAGGCCAACTAAAATATGAGCTCTTGGTTTTATAATGAGATCTCTGCCTTCAGAAAACATTGTTGGGTGGGAAAAATAATCTTCATTGTTCACCGTTGTGCAGTATTTTTATGGAAGATCCAGCAAATATTATGGGAAAAAACTTGAGTAACCTTGTGTTTTTAGCATCACTCGTGCCCTGTTTTTCCTTCTTGGGAAAGTCAAGTCCATCATCTGTTTTTGTGCGTGCTTTGTAGGTTTTTTTTTCCTTTTTATCTGCTTTGTTTCTGCAGCTACAGTTCGATGTTGCATAGTGTCAGTGGCAATCTCTCACTGTTTTTGCCACGGGGCAGTGCCTTGATCAGTTCTTCTTGTGATGCCATGTTGTGAACTGCATCAGAGAGTTGAGCAACTGCAAAGAAAACTTAGTTTGCCATGTAATTTTTTAGGCAGATCAGCTCTCGTATCTGATTTGCTGCACAGCTGACGGCTGGATCTCATGATGTAATATCTCAAATCAGTGTAGTTGCTGCACGGTTCAGACGCTTTGTAATGACAAGCCATAAGCTCACCTGGAAATAAGGACAGGTAATTTAGAGCCAACTTTTCACAGACCTGCAGCAAATTCTTTGCTAGTAGTCTGGCAATTTCTAGCCTAGATGTTCAAACCCACCATATTAAGAACAGTGTTCTCTATATTAAATACGTAAACGTAAGAGGTGACGGAGTAATTGTCAACACTGTACTTGCTCTTGATTGTAGTAAAGCTTCCAAACGCTTTCAAAATGATGTGTAAGCAGCTGCTTAAGGAACAACCTGCTGTGGCACATTGTAAGGAGTTTTTATTCTGTGGCTAGGAGCCTTTTGTGGCAGATGAATACATTGAACGCCTGGCATGGAGAACACCTGGAGGAGGTTCCAGAGGTGGAGAAGCTTTTGATCCGAAAAGGTAAAATAAAATTGCATAATGGTCAAAGTGAATGTATCTCTAATTGTACTGTTTTATTACACATATAACAAAAAACCTGTATGTAGCGTTGGTGTGTGTCCAAGGAGGTTTTCATTTGGGAGAATTGCTACAATTTGTGACCATGAGCCAATTATTCAGAACCAATTATTCAGTAACAAGAGTAGGGAA